>NC_135993.1:6054060-6079060 GCF_053455715.1 Rhinoraja longicauda
TGTCCAGGGACCCCGACAGTCCTTTCAGGTGAGGCAGAGGTTCACCTGCACCTCCTCCAACCTCATCCACTCTATCCGCTGTTCCAGGTGTGCGCTCTTATACATCGGCGAGACCAAACTGGGCGATCGTTTCGCTGAACACCTTCGCTCGGTCCGCCTGGACCTACCTGATCTCCCGGTTGCCAAACACTTTAATTCCCCCTCCCATTCCCACACTGACCTTTCTGTCCTGGGCCTCCTCCATTGTCAGAGTGAGGCCCAGCGCAAATTGGAGGATCAGCACCTCATATTTCGCTTGGACAGCTTACAGCCCAGCGGTGTGAATATTGATTTCTCTAACTTCAAGCAACTCTAGCATCCCCTTTCCCTCTCCGTCCCACCCCCACCCTAGTCCTTGTACTCGTTTCACTGTCGTCCTGTTGAGTTTCACTGTCTGTGTAACTGGTTATCACACAGCCCACAGCCAACATTGGACAGCTTCCTTGATCATTGGTACTTTTTTGCATACCTTTCATTCATTTGTTCTAAATCTCTCTCTCTATCACTGTCTGCATCTCTAGTTTGCCTCTCACCTGACTCTCAGACTGAAGAAGGGTCTCGAACCAAAACATCGCCTGTTCCGTCTCTCCAGAGATGTTGCCTGACCCTCTGAGTCACTCCAACTTATTGTGCCTGTCTTCGATTTAAAACCAGCATCTGTAGTTCCTTCCTAAGCATCTCTGGAGAACGTGGGACAATGACATTTGGTTCCCAACTGGGAATATTGGCTATCCATGTCCTCCAGAGATGCTGGCTGACTCACTGAGTTACTCCAGCGCTTTGTGAAACGTCACCTATCCATGTTCTCCACAGATGCTGCCTGACCCGCTGAGTTACTCCAGCACTCTGTCTTCTACGGATAACAGAACTGCTCGGCTGGGAGCCAGCAAGGATTATAGACAATAGACAATAGGTGCAGGAGGAGGCCATTCGGCCCTTCGAGCCAGCACCGCCATTCAATGTGATCATGGCTGATCATTCTCAATCAGTACCCCGTTCCTGCCTTCTCCCCATACCCCCTGACTCCGCTATCCTTAAGAGCTCTATCCAGCTCTCTCTTGAATGCATTCAGAGAATTGGCCTCCACTGCCTTCTGAGGCAGAGAATTCCACAGATTCACAACTCTCTGACTGAAAAAGTTTTTCCTCATCTCAGTTCTAAATGGCCTACCCCTTATTCTTAAACTGTGGCCCCTTGTTCTGGACTCCCCCAACATTGGGAACATGTTTCCTGCCTCTAACGTTTCCAACCCCTTAATAATCTTATACGTTTCGATAAGATCCCCTCTCATCCTTCTAAATTCCAGTGTATACAAGCCTAGTCGCTTCAGTCTTTCAACATACGACAGTCCCGCCATTCCGGGAATTAACCTAGTAAACCTACGCTGCACGCCCTCAATAGCAAGAATGTCCTTCCTCAAATTTGGAGACCAAAACTGCACACAGTACTCCAGGTGCTGTCTCACTAGGGCCCTGTACAACTGCACACAGTACTCCAGGTGCTGTCTCACTAGGGCCCTGTACAACTGCACACAGTACTCCAGGTGCGGTCTCACTAGGGCCCTGTACAACTGCACATAGTATTCCAGGTGCGGTCTCACTAGGGCCCTGTACAACTGCACACAGTACTCCAGGTGCGGTCTCACTAGGGCCCTGTACAACTGCACACAGTACTCCAGGTGCGGTCTCACTAGGGCCCTGTACAACTGCACACAGTACTCCAGGTGCGGTCTCACTAGGGCCCTGTACAACTGCACACAGTACTCCAGGTGCGGTCTCACTAGGGCCCTGTACAACTGCACACAGTACTCCAGGTGCGGTCTCACTAGGGCCCTGTACAACTGCACACAGTACTCCAGGTGCGGTCTCTCCAACTTATTGTGTCTATCTTCGGCATCGACACCGGCATCTGCAGTTCCTTCCTAAGCATCTCTGGAGAACGTGGAACAATGACATTTTGATTCCCAACTGGGAATATTGGCTATCCATGTCCTCCAGAGATGCTGCCTGACCCCCTGAGTTACTCCAGCACTCTGTGAAACGTCATCTATCCGTGTTCTACAGAGATGCTGCCTGACCCGCTGGGTTACTCCAGCACTCTGTGAAACGTCACCTATCCGTGTTCTCCACAGATGCTGCCTGACCCGCTGGGTTACTCCAGCACTCTGTGAAACGTCACCTATCCATGTTCTCCAGAGATGCTGCCTGACCCGCTGAGTTACTCCAGCACTCTGTGAAACGTCACCTATCCGTGTTCTCCACAGATGCTGCCTGACCCGCTGGGTTACTCCAGCACTCTGTGAAACGTCACCTATCCATGTTCTCCAGAGATGCTGCCTGACCCGCTGAGTTACTCCAGCATTCTGTCTTCTACTGATAACAGGACTGCTCGGCTGTGAGCCAGCATGGATTAAATGGGCTGAATGGCCTCCTTGTATGCCCTAATAATTAACTAACCTCACAACGTGCGTTCCAAATCCTAAACGCTCATCGTACCTGAGCAATCTGCCTCCTGTCAGCCTCAGTGTCTCCTGCCAATTATTTCACAGTTTTTGCCTTCTGGCCATTGATCCGACAAAACCATTTTTATTTTGTCTATCAAAGCCCATAGGGCAAGTTTAAACTCCACGTTCCACAGAACAACTCACCTCCACCGGCAGAGACTGAGGGCAATTCTGTGGGACTGAGGGAAGGTTAATATGTCGGCAGGAACATGCTGGTATATTCCGAAGATAGGCACAAAGTGCTTAAGTAGCTCAGTTCAGATTAGTTTCTTCTCATAAGGTCACAACTAGGGTTGCCAACTGTCCCGTATTAGCCGGGACATCCCGTATTTTGGGCTGAAATAGTTCGTCCCGTACGGGACCGCCTTTGTGCCCGTATTAGTAGGGTTGCCAACTTCCTCACTCCCAAATAAGGGATAGAGGGTGACGTCATTAGTGGGGTTGCCAACTTCCTCACTCCCAAATAAGGGACAGAGGGTGACGTCATTAGTGGGGTTGCCAACTTCCTCACTCCCAAATAAGGGACAGAGGGTGACGTCACCGCCCCGCGCCCCACGTGACCTCACCCAGCCAGCGGCCACGTGCTCCCGCTCCACCAACGGCGGAGTTATTGGTGGAACGTACGGACGTTCGTACAAAGAACGTACAAACGCCATACAGGCGGCACCCGTGGTCGGGATCGAACCCGGGTCTCCGGCGCTGCGAGGCAGCAAGTCTACCTCTGCGCTGCCCAATGTTGAGCCTAGCTGGCAGGGGCCTAGTTAAACAGCCCCATTAAACACACACCTTCATGGCTGCAAGGGTTAAAGGGGAGATTTGCTGGGCTCCTGGTGGGAGCCTCTGAAGTTGCTCCAACAATTAGCATTCAGAGTGCAGATCAGCAATTGATTTTGATAAAGTCTGAAATCATCCCCCCTTCCCCAGGGCTTCCACTAAACCGACTTTATATTTTATCTGTCACAGGAGGTGTAGACCGCAGGATTTTGATGGTGAAATGTGCCATTGCTGGGATTTCTGTATCTCAGCCTTTGTACTGCTATCTTAAGGCACAGCGTCTCGAAGCTCACTGAAATCTCCCTCAATGAAAAGCATCCCACATTACAATACAATACAATACAATATATCTTTATTGTCATTGTACAGGGGTACAACGAGATTGGGAATGCGCCTCCCATACGATGCAATAAATTAATTAGCTGGTCAGTATTAATTTAAACAACCCAATGAAACAAATTAGAACAGTTTTAAAACAGAATAAAGTGCAAGTAGATCTGTGCCGGTTCACTGTGCGATGTGACCATCCGGCTCAGCAGGACCGGTTCATAGCAGCTATGGCCCTGGGGATGAAGCTGTTCCTGAGTCTGGAGGTGCGGGCGTAGAAGGCCTTGTATCGTCTGTCTGATGGAAGGAGTTCGAACAGACTGTCGCAGGTGTGTGAAGAGTCTTTGTGGATGCTGGTGGCTTTTCTGAGGCATCGTGTGTTGTAGATGCCCTCCAAGGCTGGTAGCTGTGTTCCGATGGTCCTCTGAGCTCTATGGACGACCCGCTGAAGAGCTTTCCTCTCTGCCTCCGTGCAGCTGAGGTACCACACAGGGATGCCATGCGTTAGGATGCTCTCTATGGTGCAGCGGTAGAATGCCGTCAGCAGCTGTTGGGGTAGACCAGACTTTTTCACGTGACAATACTCACGTACACGTGACAATAAACTGAACTACACCCAACACTGAGCACCTACACTTGGGCCAGATGTTCAGATCTCTGGTTATTCAGAGGACATAGGAGCAGAATTAGGCCATTCGGCCCATCGAGTCTATTCCGCCACTCAATCATGGCTGATCAATCTTTCCCTCTCAACCCCATTCTCCTGCCTTCTCTCCAAAACCCCTGACACCCGCACTGATCAAGAATCTATCAATCTCCTTCCATTGACCTGGCCTACACAGCCTTCAGTGGCACCCACGACTTTGTAAAAATCTAGCTCCACACATTCCTCCACACAACCCTAGTGAGACCGCACCTGGAGTACTGTGCGCAGTTTTGGTCTCCAAATTTGAGGAAGGATATTCTTGCTATTGAGGGCGTGCAGCGTAGGTTTACTAGGTTAATTCCCGGAATGGCGGGACTATCATATGTTGAAAGACTGGAGCGACTAGGCTTGCATACACTGGAATTTGGAAGGATGAGAGGAGATCTTATCGAAACGTATAAGATTATTAAAGGGTTGGACGCGTTAGAGGCAGGAAACATGTTCCCAATGTTGGGGGAGTCCAGAACCAGGGGCCACAGTTTAAGAATAAGGGGTAGGCCATTTAGAACTGAGATGAGGAAAAACTTTTTCAGTCAGAGAGTTGTGAATCTGTGGAATTCTCTGCCTCAGAGGGCAGTGGAGGCCAATTCTCTGAATGCATTCAAGAGAGAGCTGGATGGAGCTCTTAAGGATAGCGGAGTCAGGGGGTATGGGGAGAAGGCAGAAACGGGGTACTGATTGAGAATGATCAGCCATGATCACATTGAATGGTGGTCCTGGCTCGAAGGGGCGAATGGCCTCCTCCTGCACCTATTGTCTATTGTCTATTCCCTTTAAACGTTGCCCCTGTCGCTGTGAACAGAGGCTATCTAGTCTTTGACATTTCCACCCTGGGGCCAATATTAACGTTCTAACTGTCTACCCCATCTGTACTTCTCACCCACCACCCTCATGTGTCCACAAACCTGCCCCACGATGACATAGTAGTAGAGCTACTGTCTTACAGCGCCAGAGACCCTGGTTTCATCCTGACTACGGGCACTGTCTGTATGGAGTTTGTACGTCCTCCCTGTGATCTTCAGTCTGAAGAAGGGTCTTGACCATAAACGTCACCCATTCCTTCTCTGCAGAGATGCTGCCTGTCCCGCTGAGTTACTCCAGCATTTTGTGTCTATCTTTGGCTTAAACCAGCATCTGCAGTTCCTTCCTGCTCTCCCCGTGACCTGCGTGGGTTTTCTCCGAAATCTTCGGTTTCCTCCCACACTCCAAAGACGTGCAGGTTTGTCGGACAATTGGCTTGGTATAAATGTAAAAAATTGTCCCTGGTGTGTGTAGGATAGTGTTGGCGTGCGGGGATCGCTGGTCGGCACGGACTCGGTGGGCCGAAGGGCCTGTTTCCGCGCTATATCTCTAAACTAAACTAGACTAAGTTTACAGTGTAAAACACTGGGCTCACTTGTAACAACAGCTGCACTTTACAAAGTTGGGTGACCAGGCATTTAGGGGTGTGCTGAGGCTGTGAAAGGTGCTACAGAAATGCAAGTTCAGTTTAGAGTGAGATACAACATGGGAACAGGCCCTTCGGCCCGTCGAGGCCATGCAGTCCATCGGTCACCCCGTACACACTAGTTCTATGTTAGCCCATCCTGAACACTAGGGGCAACTTACAGAAGCCAATTAATCACATCTACTCCACTTTGGGATGTGGGAGGAAACCGGAGCACCCAGAGGAAACCCACGCGGTCACGGGGAGAACGTGCAAACTCCACGTACAGACAGCGCCCGAGGTCAGGATCGAACCCGGGTCTCTGGCGCCGTGAGGCAGCAACTCCACCAGCTGCGCCACCCGGTCTCTGACTAACAGGATGACAAGACAGAGCCAAACAGCGCAGAAACAGGCCCTTCGGCCCAATCCTTCCGTGCCGACCATGCAGAGTATTACCTGAATGGTGGCCAATTAGGAAAAGGGGAGATGCAACGTGACCTGGGTGTCATGGTACACCAGTCATTGAAAGCAAGCATGCAGGTGCAGCAGGCAGTGAAGAAAGCGAATGGTATGTTGGCATTCATAGCAAGAGGATTTGAGTATCGGAGCAGGGAGGTTCTGCTGCAGTTGTACAGGGCCTTGGTGAGACCGCACCTGGAGTATTGTGTACAGTTTTGGTCTCCTAATCTGAGGGAAGACATTCTAGCCTTAGAGGGAGTACAGAGAAGGTTCACCAGATTGATCCCTGCGATGGCAGGACTTTCATATGAAGAAAGACTGGATAGACTCGGCTTGTACTCGCTGGAATTTACTGAGGGGGGATCTTATAGAAACATATAAAATTCTTAAGGGGTTGGAGAGGCTAGATGCGGGAAGATTGTTCCCGATGTTGGGGAAGTCCTGAACCAGGGGTCACAGCTTAAGGATAAGGGGGAAGTCTTTTAGGACCGAGATGAGATAACATTTCTTCACACAGAGAGTGGTGAGTCTGTGGAATTCTCTGCCACAGAAGGTAGTTGAGGCCAGTTCATTGGCTATATTTAAGAGGAAGTTAGATGTGGCCCTTGTGGCTAAAGCGATCAGGGGGTATGGAGAGAAGGCAGGTACAGGTTACTGAGCTGGATGATCAGCCATGATCATATTGAATGGTGGTGCAGGCTCGAAGGGCCGAATGGCCTACTCCTGCACCTATTTTCTATGTCCCATCTAAGCCCATCGATTGTAATCGCGTTGTCTTTCCACTGGCAGGTTAGCACGCAACAAAAGCTTTTCACTGTACCTCGGCACACGTGACAATAAACTAAACTTTGTTTAGTTTTGTTTAGAGATACCTTGTGGAGACTGGCCCTTCGGCCCACCGAGTCCGTGCCGCCCAGCGATCCCCGCACATTAACATCATCCTACACCCACTCGGGACAACTTTTACATTTATACCAAGCCAATTAACCTGTGAACCTGCACGTCTTGGGAGTGTGGGAGGAAACCGAAGATCTCGGGGAAAACCCACGCAGGTCACGGGGAGAACGTACAAACTCCGTACAGACGGCGCCCGTAGTCGGGATCGAACCCGGGTCTCCGGCGCTGCACTCGCTGTAAGGCAGCAACTCTACCGTGCCGCCCTAAACTGAACTGGAGCTAGGCCCACGTCCCTGGGTGTCAGGGGGAGCAGTTCGACCGCTGCGCCTTTTTGCAGAGCACAATCTCTGCTGCATTTCCTCAGGGAGTCGTCTGGGCCTCGACTCTAACCTAATGACCAAGCCAGCGATCAATATTTACCCGTGTGCAGCAAAGGTTAGCTTGCAGTCAGCGCTGTCTAAGTGACCTCAACAAAGCCCGTCTCCACCCCCTCCCCCTCCCCGTCCACCCCCGCTGGGGATAAGCGGCTGAGAAACTCTGTCTGAACAGCCGATCCTCTCCACGAAACCTTCAAACAGGCTGCCGTAACCCTTCATCCCCTGCACTCAAACCTTTACGCTCAGAGCTCCCTGGGACTTGGAGCTGGGCACCAACCTGTGCAGAAAATGTAGGAAAATAACTGCAGATGCTGGTACCAATCGAAGGTATCACAAAATGCTGGAGGAACTCAGCGGGTCAAGCAGCATCTCAGGAGAGAAGGAATGGGTGATGTTTCGGGTCCGTTCCTGCTTTCTCCCCAAATCCCTTGATCCCTAAGAGCTAAATCTAACTCTCTCTTGAAAACATCCAGTGAATTGGCCTCCACTGCCTTCTGTGGCAGAGAATTCCACAGATTCACAACTCTCTGACTGAAAAAGTTTTTCCTCATCTCCATTCTAAATGACCTACCCCTTATTCTTAAACTGTGGCCCCTGGTTCTGGACTCCCCCAACATTGGGAACATGTTTCCTGCCTCAAACGTGTCCAACAGATTCACAACTCTCTGGGTGAAAAAGTTTTTCCTCATCTCAGTCCTACATCAGTCTGAAGAAGGGTCTCGACCCGAAACGTCTCCCATTCCTTCTCTCCGAGATGCTGCCTGACCGGCTGAGTTACTCCAGCACTTTGTGTCTTTTATCTTCGATTTGAAACAGCATCTGCAGTTCTTTCCTGCACATCTAAAACTAAAGAAAGGGTGGACGCAAAATGCCGGAGTAACTCAGCGGGACAGGCAGCATCTCTGGAGAGAAGGAATGGGTGACGTTTCGGGTCGAGGCCCTTCTTAGACCAAAGGCAGTTTGACCTCGAAGGACCGAATGGCCTGGCCTCGCCCTCTCTCTGGTGGTATAGAACTCGATCAGTGGGGATCACTGTCACGTTGAGTTACTCCAGCATTTTGTGTGTCTGGCTTTGGATGCCCACTTTGTGGAATGGCCGCACAGGCCGTGGTGTTGTGTAGGCGAGGGGGGGCACCACTCTGGAGGTGGACGTGGAAGGAAGGTCCTGCAGCCAGCGTGGGCTCGGTTCCCAAGAAGTTTCACCTTGGACCCCTGTCAAGTCAAGTCAAGTTTATTTGTCACGTACACATACACGATGTGCAGTGAAATGAAAGTGGCAATGCCTGCGGATTGTGCACAAAAAAGAATTACAGTTACAGCATATAAATAAAGTCAATAAAGTTAATACAGAGAAGACAAAATTTAGTCCCTGGAGTTATAAAAGTTAACAGTCCTGATGGCCTGTGGGAAGAAACTCCGTCTCATCCTCTCCGTTTTCACAGCGTGACAGCGGAGGCGTTTGCCTGACCGTAGCAGCTGGAACAGTCCGTTACTGGGGTGGTCGGGGTCCCCCATAATGTTGCAGGCTCTGGATCTGCACCTCCTGATGTATAGGTCCTGCAGGGGGACGAGTGTAGTTCCCATGGTGCGTTCTGCCGAACGCACTACTCTCTGCAGGGCCATCCTGTCCTGGGCAGAGCTGTTCCCAAACCAGACTGTGATGTTGCCGACAGGATGCTCTCTACAGCCCCAGAGTAGAAGCACTGAAGGATCCCCAGAGACACTCTGAATTTCCTCAGCTGTCTGAGGTGGTAAAGGCGCTGCTTTGCCTTACCCACCAGTGCGGCAATGTGTGTTGTCCATGTCAGATCCTCTGTGATGTGGACTCCCAGGTATTTAAAGCTGCTCACCCTATCCACAGTAGACCCATTTATCTCCAGTGGCCTGTACGTCCTCGGAGCTGATGGAGGAGACTGAGAGGAGACCTTTCATCTCTCGGGTCTTGCCTCGTGCACACACATGCCGCCCTCTCCTCTCTCTCTCTCTCCCTCTCCCTCTCTCTCTCCCTCTCTCTCTCCCTCTCTCCCTCTCTCTCTCTCTCTCTCTCTCTCTCTCTCTCTCTCTCCTCTCTCTCTCTCTCTCTCTCTCTCTCTCTCTCTCTCTCTCTCTCTCTCTCTCTCTCTCTCTCTCTCTCTCTCTCTCTCTCTCTCTCTCTCTCTCTCTCTCTCTCTCTCTCTCTCTCTCTCTCTCTCTCTCTCTCTCTCTCTCTCTCTCTCACTCTCTCCTCTCTCTCTCTCTCTCTCTCTCTCAATGTACATCGGCCACCGATGTGATGGGTCGGGCCGGAGCTGGCGTCCATTTTGGGAAGGGTAGGTGGGAGGAGCCCGGTGTCTAAAGCAAGAAGGTGGGCTGTATATAGTGGTGAGTTAGAGCTAAAGACAATAAGGCGGTGAATCTGTGAAAGCCAAGTCAATGGATATATTTTTAAGGCAGGGATAGGTAGAGTCTGACGAAGGGTCTCGACCCGAAACGTCACCCATTCCTTCTCTCCAGAGATGCTGCCTGACCTGCTGAGTTACTCCGGCATTTTGTGTCTATCGTCAGTTTAAACCAGCATCTGCACTTCCTTCTTACATTTGATTAGTACTTGATTGGGAGAGTCAGAGAGTTGCGAATCTGTGGAATTCTCTGCCTCAGAAGGCAGTGGAGGCCAATTCTCTGAATGCTTTCAAGAGAGAGCTGGATAGAGCTCTTAAGGATAGCGGAGTCAGGGGTATGGGAGAAGGCAGGAACGGAGTACTGATCGAGAATGATCAGCCATGATCACATTGAATGGCAGTGCTGGCTCGAAGGGCCAAATGGCCTCCTCCTGCACCTATTGTCTATTGTCTATTGCAAATAGAGGAGCCATGATTGAATGGCAGAGTAGACTTGATGGGCTGAATGGCCTAATTCTGTTCCTATCAATTAAGACCTTCACTCTAATGGACCAAACACAGGCAGGTCTCAGTTTCTCTCCAGAGATGCTGCCCGACCCGCTGAGTTACTCCAGCATTTTTGTGTCTACCTTCGATTTAAACAGCATCTGCAGTTCTTTTCTGCAGGCAGGTGGGACTAGGGTAGGTGGGACATGTTGGCCGATGTGGGCAAGTTGGGCTGAAGGGGCTGTACATTCTATTGTTGTCCCGCCCCCTTTCCTGATATCAGTCTGAAGAAGGGTCTCGACCCAATAGACAATAGGTGCAGGAGGAGGCCATTCGGCCCTTCGAGCCAGCATCGCCATTCAATGTGATCATGGCTGATCATTCTCAATCAGTACCCCGTTCCTGCCTTCTCCCCATACCCCCTGACTCCGCTATCCTTAAGAGCTCTATCTAGCTCTCTCTTGAATGCATTCAGAGAATTGGCCTCCACTGCCTTCTGAGGCAGAGAATTCCACAGATTCACAACTCTCTGACTGAAAAAGTTTTTCCTCATCTCAGTTCTAAATGGCCTACCCCTTATTCTTAAACTGTGGCCCCTTGTTCTGGACTCCCCCAACATTGGGAACATGTTTCCTGCCTCTAACGTGTCCAACCCCTTACTAATCTTATACGTTTCGATAAGATCCCCTCTCATCCTTCTAAATTCCAGTGTTTCCTGCGTCTAACGTGTCCAACCCCTTAATAATCTTATACGTTTTGATAAGATCCCCTCTCATCCTTCTAAATTCCAGTGTTTCCTGCGTCTAACGTGTCCAACCCCTTAATAATCTTATACGTTTTGATAAGATTCTAGTCTATAGACCCGAAACGTCACCCATTCCTTCTCTCCTGAGATGCTGCCCGACCCGCTGAGTTACTCCAGCGTTGTGTGCCTACCTTTGCTTTAAACCTGCCTCTGCATGTTTTCTACCCGACACCAATGCGTGCAGAGGTGGCGAGGACGGGCGGCTTTCGAGGGGGTCTTACACCGAACCCCGAAGCCCCCCGTCCCCCCCTCTCATCGCACCCCGGACGAGCCGTAGCATGGCTGGGCGGGGAAGATGTGCGGTGCATTTGTCATGTTTAATTTGCGGCCCTGACAGGTGATGCGGCCTATTTGTCCGGCTGCCTCTGCGGGCAGACGTGACTGTCCTTGACAGCTGCCTGTCAAGTGCGGGACCTCAGACTCGGGTCAAGCAGATCAATCGCGATGAATGATGCGATGGTTTATCTGCGGTCTCCCTGCAGCCCGGCCCTTTAACCCCTTCCCGGCCTCCAGCGGGCCAGGCCGGCGGGGCACGTAACGCCCGGGGGGTGCAGGGCCACCTGTATCGAGGTGCAGTTTAGTTTAGAGAAGGGTCTCGACCCGAAACATCACCCATTCCTTCTCTCCTGAGATGCTGCCTGTCCCGCTGAGTTACTCCAGCATTTTGTGATAACCTACTGTTTTAAGTGATAGGGGCAGAATCAGGCCATTCGGCCCATCAAGTCTACTCCGCCGTTCAATCATGGCTGATCTATCCCTCCCTCCTAACCCCATTCCCCTGCCTTCTCCCCATCACCCCTGACACCCAATAATTTAGTTTAGATTTAGAGATACAGCGCGGAAACACGCCCTTCGGCCCACCGAGTCCGTGCCGCCCAGCGATCCCCGCACATTAACACTATCCTACACCCACTAGGGACAATTGTTACATTTTCCCAGCCAATTAACCTACATACCTGTACGTCTTTGGAGTGTGGGAGGAAACCGAAGATCTCGGAGAAACCCCACGCAGGTCACGGGGAGAACGTACAAACTCCGTACAGACGGCGCCCGTAGTCGGGATCGAACCCGGGTCTCCGGTGCTGCATTCGCTGTAAGGCGGCAACTCTACCGCTGCGCCACCGTGTCTGCAGAGCCCGCGCCCATCGGCCCCTGGGTCTGTGGAGCCCACGGCTGGGGCCCGCGACTGGGGCCCGCGACTGGGGCCCGCGGCTGGGGCCCGCGACTGGGGCCAGCGTCTTCATCCTGAGAGGACCCGGCGGCGTTAGCGGGGAGGTCGGTGCGGCGGTCGATGATGACGCCGACCGACGGGCGAGGGAAGGCCCACGTGGACGTGTGGGCGCCCTGCCGAGGGAAGGAACAAAGGGAGGATCCGCCATGCGGGGGTGGGGGACGGACCACCGTGGGGTGGGGGGGACCACCGTGAGGGTGGGGGGTATCCACTGTGGGGGGGGGTACCACTGTGGGGGTGGGGGGTGGGACCTCTGTGTGGGTGGGGGGGTCCATCAGGAGGGTGGGGGGGGACCACTGTGGGGGTGGGGGGACCACTATTGGGGTGGGGGACGGACCACCGTGGGGGTGGGGGGGTCCACCGCGAGGGTGGTGGGGGGACCACTGTGGGGGTGGGGGGGGGGACCACTGTGTGGGTGGGGGGGTCCATCAGGAGGGTGGGGGGGGGGTACCACTGTGGGGGAGGGGGACCACCACTGTGGGGGTGGGGGGGGACCACTGTGGGGGTGGGGGGGGGGACCACCGTGGGGGTGGGGGGGTCCATCAGGAGGGTGGGGGGGGACCACTGTGGGGGTGGGGGGGTCCACCGCGAGGGTGGGGGGGGGACCACTGTGGGGGTGGGGGGGGGGGACCAACGTGGGGGGGGGGGGGTCCACCGCGAGGGTGGGGTGGGGGGACCACTGTTGGGGTGGGGGGGGGACCACCGTGGGGGGGGGGGGTCCATCAGGAGGGTGGAGGGGGGACCGCTGTGGGGGTGGGGGGGGTCCATCGTGAGGGTGGGGGGGGGACCACTGTGGGGGTGGGGGGGACCACTGTGTGGGTGGGGGGGACCACTGTGGGGGTGGGGGACGGACCACTGTGGGGGTGGGGGGGACCACCGTGGCGGTGGGGGGGTCCACCGCGAGGGTGGTGGGGGGACCACTGTGGGGGTGGGGGGGGGGGGACCTCTGTGTGGGTGGGGGGGGGGTCCATCGCGAGGGTGGGGGGGGGACCACTGTGGGTGGGGGGGGTAGACCTCTGAGTGGTGGGGGGGGGAACCACTGTGTGGGTGGGGGGACCACTGTGTGGGTGGGGGGGACCACTGTGTGGGTGGGGGGGACCACTGTGTGGGTGGGGGGGTCCATCAGGAGGGTGGGGGGGGACCACTGTGGGGGTGGGGGGGGACCACCGTGGGGGTGGGGGGGGACCACTGTGGGGGTGGGGGGGGACCACTGTGGGGGTGGGGGGGACCACCTGCGGGGGTGGGGGGGGGACCACTGTGTGGGTGGGGGGGGGTCCATCGCGAGGGTGGGGGGGGGACCACTGTGTGGGTGGGGGGGACCACTGTATGGTGGGGGGGGGACCACTGTGGGGGTGGGGGGGGACCACTGTGAGGGTGGGGGGGGACCACTGTGGGGGTGGGGGGGGGGGACCACTGTGTGGGTGGGGGGGGGTCCATCGCGAGGGTGGGGGGGGACCACTGTGGGGGTGGGGGGACCACTGTGGCGGTGGGGGGGGGGGACCACTGTGTGGGTGGGGGGGACCACTGTGAGGGTGGGGGGGACCACCGTGGGGGTGGGGGGGGCCACTGTGGGGGTGGGGGGGGGGACCACTGTGGGGGTGGGGGGGGACCACTGTGGGGGAGGGGGACCACCACTGTGGGGGTGGGGGGGGGGACCACTGTGAGGGTGGGGGGGACCACTGTGTGGGTGGGGGGGTCCACTGTGTGGGTGGGGGGACCACCGTGGGTGTGGGGGGGACCACAAGGTGGGTCACAAGGTCAAAAGGAATATGAGCAGAATTAGGCCATTCGGCCCATCAAGTCTACTCCGCCATTCAATCATGGCTGATCTATCTCTCCCTCCTAACCCCATTCTCCTGCCTTCTCCCCATAACCCCCGACACCCGCACTAAACAAGAGTCTATCTATCTCTGCCAAGTTGCTGGTTAATATCTGTAGGGGAGGTCTTGTCTCCATTGACAATGCCAGCATGAAATCCCCATCTAACCCCAGCGTGGAAACAATCCATCCTTGTCTGAAGAAGGGTCTCGACCCGAAACGTCACCCATCCCTTCTCTCCTGAGATGCTGCCTGACCCGCTGAGTTACTCCAGCATTTTGTGCCGAGCTTCGGTTCAAACCAGCATCTGCAGTTCCTCCCCACACAGTCCATCCTTTAGACAGACACAAAATGCTGGAGTAACTCAGCAGGTCAGGCAGCATCTCTGGAGAAAAAGGAATGGGTGACGTTTTGGGTTGAGGCCCTTCTTCAGACTGAGAGTCAGTGGAGTGTAGAAGGTACACTGTGTGAAATGGATGCAAGACTGGATAGACTTGGCTTGTACTCGCTGGAATTTAGAAGATTGAGGGGGGATCTTATAGAAACTTACAATATTCTTGTAAGGGGTTGGACAGGCTAGATGCAGGAAGATTGTTCCCGATGTTGGGGAAGTCCAGAACAAGGGGTCACAGTTTAAGGATAAGGGGGAAGTCTTTTAGGACCGAGATGAGAACGTTTTTTTTCACACTTAGAGTGGTGAGTCTGTGGAATTCTCTGCCACAGAAGGTAGTTGAGGCCAGTTCATTGGCTATATTTAAGAGGGAGTTAGATGTGGCCCTTGTGACTAAAGGGATCAGGGGGTATGGAGAGAAGGCAGGTACGGGATACTGAGTTGGATGATCAGCCATGATCATATTGAATGGCGGTGCAGGCTCGAAGGGCCGAATGGCCTCCTCCTGCACCTATTTTCTATGTTTCTATGTTTCTAAGATGTGCAAAAAGCAGGCGAGCGTTTCGCTGAACACCTTCGCTCAGTCTGCCTTGGCCTACGCGATCTCCCGGTTGCCAAACACTTCAACTCCCCCTCACATTCCCACACTGACCTCTCTGCCCACTGTCACAGTGAGGCCAAATGCAAATTGGAGGAACAGCACCTCATATTTCACTTGGGCAGCTTACAGCCCATCGGTATGTATATTGATCTTTCTAAATGTGTTCTAAACCCTTGCATCCTCCCTCTCTCCGTCTCTCCCCCACCCTAGTCCTTGTATTCATTTCACTGTCGTCCTGTTGAGTACAATTTTAGGCTAATGGAAGAAGCTTCGTTGAAATCGGTGTTATATCTTTAAAGTTATTCACATTTTAACACACAGTTAAATGGCCACAGTTTAAGAATAAGGGGTAGGCCATTTAGAACGGAGATGAGGAAAAACTTTTTCAGTCAGAGAGTTGTGAATCTGTGGAATTCTCTGCCTCAGAGGGCAGTGGAGGCCAATTCTCTGAATGCATTCAAGATAGAGCTTAAGGATAGTGGAGTCACGGGGTATGGGGAGAAGGCAGGAACGGGGTACTGATTGAGAATGATCAGCCATGATCACATTGAATGGCGGTGCTGGCTCGAAGGGCCGAATGGCCTCCTCCTGCACCTATTGTCTATTGTCCAAAGTTTAAATCTATCTCCTAGTGAGGGGGGAGGGGGTGGGGGGATGGGGGAGGGAGGGAGGGGGGAGGAGGGAGGATGAGGGGGGGTTGAGAGGGATGGAGTGGGGGGAGGGGAAAGGGGGAGGGGGAGAGGGGAGAGGGGGGAGGGGGAGAGGGGGGGAGGGGGGAGGGGGAGAGGATGGAGTGGGGGGAGGGGAAAGGGGGGAGGGGAGGGAGGGAGGGGGAGAGGGGAGAGGTGGAGAGGAGGGGGGGAGAGGGGAGGGGAGGAGAGAATGCTGCACCAATGCAGGAGAGTTTTGGGACTAGTTGTCTGTATAACTCGTTATCACCAAGCCCACAGCCAACAATGGACCATTGTGGGCTCTCCCTTTCGTTGATCATTGTTAATTTATTGCATATCTTTCATTCATTCGTTCTGCATCTCTCGATTCCCTCTCCCCTGACTCTCAGTCTCAAGAAGGGTCTCGACCCGAAACGTCACCTATTCCTTTCCTCCAGAGACGCCGCCTGACCCGCTGAGTTTCTCCGGCATTTTGTGTCTCTCCTGGAAAAAAACTGGTCAGCGTGGGAATGGGAAGGGGAGTTAAAGTGTTTGGCAACCGGGAGATCCATGCTTTGGCAATCACGACGTTTGCTCGCCAAGACTGACCCCGACCCATTCGTTGCACATCTCCAATCCTTTCCATTCACCACTTTAATTTCACGTTTCTTGTATCTTGTTGTGTTTCATGACTGTTGACAGATCAATTTCCCTCCTGGGATAAATAAAGTTCCATCGTTTTCGTATTGTATCGTAGACCTGATGGGCCGAATGGCCTAATTCTGCTCCTATCATTTATAATCTTGCATCTATCTGCTGTATATTATATCCAGGGGCTCCTGCGTAGTATTATACGGGGATAATATGGGCGGCACGGTAGCGCAGCGGTAGAGTTGCTGCTTTACAGCGAATGCAGCGCCGGAGACTCAGGTTCGATCCTGACTACGGGTGCTGCACTGTAAGGAGTTTGTACGTTCTCCCCGTGACCTGCGTGGGTTTTCTCCGAGATCTTCGGTTTCCTCCCACACTCCAAAGACGTACATGTATGTAGGTTAATTGGCTGGGTAAATGTAAAAATTGTCCCTAGTGGGTGTAGGATAGTGTTAATGTGCGGGGATCGCTGGGCGGCACGGACTTGGAGGGCCGAAAAGGCCTGTTTCCGGCTGTATATATATGATATGATAAAATAGGTGCAGGAAGAGGCCATTTGGCCCTTTGAGCCATTCAATATAATCATGGCCGATCGTCCAGGATCAGTACCCCGTTCCTGCTTTCTCCCCGCATCCCTTGATTCCGTTAGCCCGAAGAGTTATTTACAAACTTGTATGCCAACACCCACCCAGGTCTATTTCTTCTCACAACCCCTTCACCATTGTATGTAGGGTTGCCAACTTCATCACTCCCAAACACGGGACAAAGGGTGACGTCACCGCCCCGCGCCCTTCGTGACCTCACCCAGCCAGCGGCCACGTGCTCCCGCTCCACCAATGGCGGCCGCCATTGGTGGAGCGGGAGCACGTGGCCGCTGGCTGGGTGAGGTCACGCGGGGCGGTGACCTCACCCTTTGTCCCTTATTTGGGAGCGAGGAAGTTGGCAACCCTACTAACACGGGACAAGGGCGGTCCCGTGCGGGACAAACTAATTCAGCCCAAAATACGGGATGTCCCGGCTAATACGGGACAGTTGGCAACCCCAGTTGTACGATTTACTTAGCATTTTCTCTCCTCATTCTCTCTGCCAAAGAGTAGCAGTCAAACATTTCTCTGTTGCTTTCATAGAAACATAGAAATAGCTAGTCCCGCCTGCCTACGTTTGGCCCATCGCCCTCTAAACCTTTCCTATCCATGTACCTGTCCAATTGTCTTTGAAATGCTTTTACAGTCCCAGCCACAACTACCACCTCTGGCAGTTCGTTCCATACACCCACCACCTTATGAGTGAAAAGGCCACTCTTAAATCTTGCCTCTCGAGTCATAAATCCGTGTTCGCTGGTTCTTGATTCCCCTATCCTGGGTAAACGACCCTGTGTAGAGTCATAGGGTGATTCAGTGTGGAAACAGGCCCTTCGGCCCAACTAACCCACACCGGCCAACAATGTCCCAGCTACCCTAGTCCCATCTGCCTGCGCATGGTCCATAACCCTCCAAACCCATCCTATCCATGTACCTGTCCAACTGTTTCTTAAACGTTGTGATAGTCCCAGCCTCAACTACCTCCTCTGGTAATTCGTTCCATACACCCACCACCTTCTGTGTGGAAAAAGTTACCCCTCGGATTCCTATTAAATCTTCTCCCCTTCACCTTGAACCTATGCCCTCTGGCCCTCGATTCCCCTACTCTGGGTAAAAGACTGTGTGCGTCTACCCGATCTATTCCTCCCATGATTTTGTATACCGCTGTGCATTCACATTATCTTAACAACCTCCTCTGGCAGCTCGTTCCATGAAAGTACCACCTTATGAGTGAAAGACCTGCCCTTCCGGTTCCTATTGAACAGTCCCAACTGAGCAATGGACCCTGCCCTTCCAGAGAAACGTGGAAAATGGGTGCAGGAGTAGGCCATTCGGCCCTTCAAGCCAGCAACGCCATCCAATATGAAGGTGTCACAAAATGCTGGAGTAACTCAGCGGGTCAGGCAGCATCTCTGGAGAGAAGGAATGGGTGACGTTTCGGGTCGAGACCCTTCTTCAGAAGTTTAAGAAAATAACTGCAGATGCTGGTACAAATCGAAGGTATTTATTCACAAAATGCTGGTGTAACTCAGCGGGTCAGGCAGCATCTCGGGAGAGAAGGAATGGGTGACGTTTCGGGTCGAGACCCTTCTTCAGTCTCGACCCGAAACGTCGCCCATTCCTTCTCTCCAGAGATGCTGCCTGACCCGCTGAGTTACTCCAGCATTTTGTGAATAAATACCTTCTTCAGAAGTTTAGTCAGTAGACCGAAGGGTCTCGACCCGGAAACGTCGGCCATTCCTTCTCTCCAGAGATGCTGCCTGACCCGCTGAGTTACTCCAGCATTTTGTGAATAAATACCTTCGATTTGTACCAGCATCTGCAGCTATTTTCCTACGCAGCCCGCCATTCAATATGATCACGGCTGATCATCCAAGATCAGTACCCAGTTCCTGCTTTCTCCTCCCCCCTTGAGCCCGAAGTGCCCTGAGGATTATTCCAGCCCGCTCCACCCACTCCCAGCTTGTCACAATCCACAGTGCCTGCTTCCAAAGTTCAGGGGATCGGAGAGAGAAAAGCAGAGAAATATAAATGGTCTGTATTTTCTCCCCTCCCCTCTCCCTTTTCATTCGAGTTGAATGATGCAGCTTCAGGCATCCTCATTTGCATTTTGAATCGGTCCGAATTGCATAAATTACAAGCACTTGAATGCTGTGAAAAATAGCAATCACAGTTAAATTAACAATATGGGTTCAGCTGCACAAATAGTGATCTTTGTTCACCTCCTGCCGACACCACGCAGGCAAAACAACACCGATTCACAATTAGATCACAGGTGCAATGTCTTTCAAAACACTGCCTTATTATTTTCCAAACTATTATTTCCCTTTCCCCTTTTTCTAAAGGACCCTGCGTTAAATGTTACCCCTGGTGGTGGGGAAGTTGTGACAGACAAAGTAACCGTCTCTCTGACGACCGACACAAAGCGCTGGAGTAACTCAGCGGGTCAGGCAGCATCTCTGGAGGAAGGGTGTAGGTGACCTTACGGGTCCTCCACAGATGCTGCCTGACCAGCTGAGTTGCTCCAGCACTTTGTGATACCTTCAAAGTGCTGGAGTAAGAGAGAGCTAGATAGAGCTCTGAAAGATAGCGGAGTCAGGGGGGTATGGGGAGAAGGCAGGAACGGGGTACGAAACGTATAAGATTATTAAGGGGTTGGACACGCTAGAGGCAGGAAACATGTTCCCAATGTTGGGGGAGTCCGGAACCAGGGGCCACACAGTTTAAGAATAAGGGGTCGGCCATTTAGAACGGAGATGAGGAAAAACTTTTTCAGTCAGAGAGTTGTGAATCTGTGGAATTCTCTGCCTCAGAAGGCAGTGGAGGCCAATTCTCTGAATGCATTCAAGAGAGAGCTAGATAGAGCTCTTAAGGATAGCGGAGTCAGGGGGTACGGGGAGAAGGCAGGAACGGGGTACTGATTGAGAATGATCAGTCATGATCACATTGAATAGCGGTGCTGGCACGAAGGGCCAAATGGCCTCCTCCTGCACCTATTGTATAACTCAGTGGGTCAGGCAGCTTCTCTGGAGGAAGGGTGTAGGTGACATTTCGGGTCGAGACGCCTCTCCACAGATGCTGCCTGACCCGCTGAGTTACTCCAGCACTTTGTGATACCTTCAAAGTGCTGGAGTAACTCAGCGGGTCGGGCAGCATCTCTGGAGGAAGGGAATATGTGATGTTTCGGGTCGAGACGCTTCTCCACAGATGCTGCCTGACCCGCTGAGTTACTCCAGCACTTTGTGTCTATCTCCAGCGTCAACCAGCAGAAGGTGGTTCCTTCCTGCGGTCTCTCTCTCGAGCTGCCAGAGGAGGTAGTTGCGTTCCTGGCACCCACCGAATGTGGATAGGTTATCGATAGTCAGTGTGAACATTTCTTCTTCCCGGCGCTCCGGTTTCCTCCCACATCCCAAAGACACGCAAGTTTGTTTTTTTAATTGCCCCCTGTAGATTGCCCAAGCTTTGTAACTGAGGGGAAGAGTCTGAGGCCAGATGGTGGGAATGTGAAGTGAATAAAAAGGATTGGGATAGGATTGGTGTGGTTGGTAGCTGGGCCAAAGGGCCTGTATCCATGATGTAACACTCTTTGTTTATGCCTCAATATGTCTTTTATTACCTGGAGCTCTCGGTGTTAATGTGTCTGGAGTGGAAGCCTTTATGAGCGGTGACCTTCACAGAATCACTATTAATTGCCATTAATGATCTTAAGCAGACTAATGTTGCGTTTATTTTTGCGCACTCTCCAGCCCCACAGCTCATCCGCCTACCGTTCCCCAACTTCCAAGCAGTCAGTGGCCAAGCCTTTGTTGCTGAGTCCCGAGTGAGATTGGAACTCTTGATCTTTTGTCTCGCTCGAGGGTCAAAGGCCAGACACCAGCTTAGTTCAGTTTACAGAGACACGGCGCGGAAACAGGCCCTTCGGCCCACCGAGTCCGCGCCGACCAGCGATCCCCGCACACTAACACTATCCTACACACACTAGGGACAATTTACACTGATACCAAAGCCAATTAGCCTACGTCTTTGGAGTGTGGGAGGAAACCGAAGGTCTCGGAGAAAACCCACGCAGGTCACGGGGAGAACGTACAAACTCCGTACAGACGGCACCCGTGGTCGGGATCGAACCCGGGTCTCCGGCGCTGTAAGTGCTGTAAGGCGGCAACTCTACCGTGAGGGAGGGGAGGGTTTGGTGTGAGGGGGGGAGTGGTAGGGGGGTATGGCGTGGTGGGGGGGGATATGGCGTGAGGGGAGGGGGGTATGAGTGAGGGAGGGGAGGGTATGGCGTGGGGGGGGTGGGGGGGGGATATGGTGTGAGGTGGGGATATGGCATGAGGGGGGGTGGGAGTGAGGGAGGAGGGTATGGCGTGAGGGGGGGGGTGGGAGTGAGGGAGGGGAGGGTGGGGTTAGTAGGGGGGTATGGCGTGGGGGGGTGGGAGTGAGGGAGGGGAGGGTTTGGTGTGGGGGGGGGGATATGGCGTGAGGGGAGGGGGGGTGGGAGTGAGGGAGGGGAGGGTATGGTGTGGGGGGGTGGGTGGGGATATGGTGTGAGGGGGTGGTTGGGGGGTGTGAGAGGGGGGGTATGGCGTGAGGGGAGGGTGGGGTGGGAGGGGGGTATGGCATGAGGGGGGCATGGTGTGGGGGTGGGGGTACGGCGTGAGGGGAGGGAAGGGGTGGAAGTGAGGTACGGAGGGGAGGGGTGGGAGTGAGGGTTTGGTGTGGGCTGGGGGTATGTCGTGAGGGAAGGGGGGTGGGAGTGAGGTAAGGAGGGGAGGGTGGGGTTAGGAGGGGGGTATGGCGTGGGGGGGCATGGCGTGAAGGGGGGGGTGGGAGTGAGGTAGGGAGGGGAGGGGTGGGAGTGGGGGAGGGGAGGGTTTGGTGTGGGGTGGGGGTATGGCGTGAGGGGAGGGAGGGGTTAGGAGGGGGGTATGGCATGGGGGGTATGGCATGGGGGGTATGGCATGGGGGGGGTATGGCATGGGGGGGTATGGCGTGAGGGGAGGGGGTGGGAGTGAGGTAGGGAGGGGAGGGTTTGGTGTGGGGTGGGGGTATGGCGTGAGGGGGGCATGGTGTGAGGGTGGGGGTATGGTGTGAGGGGGGCATGGTGTGAGGGTGGGGGTATGGTGTGAGGGGAGGGAGGGGGTGGGAGTGAGGTAGGGAGGCAGGGACACCAGCGAACATATTAATGATTCCACTATCACACACTGTTGTGTGGAGCAGTAATGGTTTCACCGGGCCGCTGCACAGTCCACTAACAGAATTACAATATGTCAATAGAGGCAGATGGAAATAATGGGCTGTGAATGTATCTGATCAGGCAACGTACAGGAGATGGCTAATTAATAATGGCAGACAAAATTGCTTTTTTTATCAAGAGGTTCCACTCGGACACTTGTGTTTGTCTCCCAGCCCTCGTGACTTGATGGATCTCGGCTATAAAGAGATTATTGGGGATACTGCCACCTTCATCCTTCTAATGCCTTCGATGAGCTTGTCAGACTTGTGTAGGAAAGAACTGCAAGTGCTCCGGTTTACACCGAAGATAAAGACACAAAATGCTGGAGTAACTCAGCGGGACAGGCAGCATCTCTGGAGAGAAGGAATGGGTGACGTTTTGGGTCGAGACCCTTCTTCAGACTTGCACTGGGTCCACCTTGACACTGGAATTTAGAAGGATGAGAGGAGACGTTATTGAAACGTATAAGATTATTAAGGGGTTGGACACGTTAGAGGCAGGAAACATGTTCCCAATGTTGGGGGAGTCCAGAACAAGGGGCCACACAGTTTAAGAATAAGGGGTAGGCCATTTAGAACGGAGATGAGGAAAAACCTTTTCAGTCAGATAGTTGTGAATCTGTGGAATTCTCTGCCTCAGAAGGCAATGGAGGCTAATTCTCTGAATGCATTCAAGAGAGAGCTAGATAGAGCTCTTAAGGATAGCGGAGTCAGGGGGTATGGGGAGAAGGCAGGAACGGGGTACTGATTGAGAATGATCAGCCATGATCACATTGAATGGTGGTGCTGGCTCGAAGGGCCGAATGGCCTCCTCCTGCACCTATTGTCTAGTGACCTGATGCTCTCAATGAAGCTTACCAACATTTGATTATCGCGCAGGGGGACCCGGTGTTGGGGGGGGGGGGTCAGATCGGCACGGTGGCGCAGTGGTAAATTTGCTGCCTCACAGCGCCAGAGACCCGGGTGTGTTCCAGACTGCGGGCGCTGTCTGTACGGAGTTTGTACGTTCTCCCCGTGACCTGCGTGGGTTTTCACCGGGTGCTCCGGTTTCCTCCCACACTCCAAAGACGTACAGGTTTGTAGGTTAATTAGCTTTGGATGGGACAGGTTTGTGGCCCAAACTGCAGGCAGGTGGGACTAGTGTAGCTGGGACATGTTGGCCGGTGTGGGCAAGTTGGGATGAAGGGCCTGTTTCCACACTGTGTCACTCTATGACCCTGTAACTCTATGATATCTACATTCAGTGTACACATAAACAATCACGCAACCTCCTCTCACCTCCAGCACGTTTAATCCAAGCTGTTGAAACAAAATGATTTTTATTTAAGGAAGACCAAAGGGATTGCAGATGCTGGAATCTTGACTCGGTGCATCTACCCGATCTATTCCTCTCGTGAATTTAGTTACTCTTCATTTACTGCCTCTCTCTGTCTATTATGGAATTGAAATCAAACAGATGGAAGCGGGTGGAGAGGGTGTTTCCACCAGTGGGAGAGTCTAGGACCAGAGGGCACAGCCTCAGAATTAAAGGACGTTCCTTGAGAAAGGAGATGAGGGGGAATGTTATTTATTTAGATAGACACAAAATGGTGGAGTGACCCGGTGGGACAGGCAGCATCTCCGGAGAGAAGGAATGGGTGACTGGGTGACGTTTCTGGTCGAGACCCTTCTTCGGATGCTTTAGTCAGAATGTGGTGCATCTGTGGCATTCATTGCCAGAGAAGATGGTGGCCAAGTCAATGGATATTTTTCAGGCAGGCAGTGGTAGATTCTTGATTAGTGCGGGTGTCAGGGGTTATGGGGAGAAGGCAGGAGAATGCGGTTGGGAGGGAGAGATAGATAGACAACAGACAATAGGTGCAGGAGGAGGCCATTCGGCCCTTCGAGCCAGCACCGCCATTCAATGTGATCATGGCTGATCATTCTCAATCAGTACCCCGTTCCTGCCTTCTCCCCTTACCCCCTGAGTCCACTATCCTTAAGAGCTCTATCTAGCTCTCTCTTGAATGCATTCAGAGAATTGGCCTCCACTGCCTTCTGAGGCAGAGAATTCCACAGATTCACCACTCTCTGACTGAAAAAGTTTTTCCTCATCTCCGTTCTAAATGGCCTACCCCTTATTCTTAAACTGTGTGGCCCCTGGTTCTGGACTCCCCCAACATTGGGAACATGTTTCCTGCCTCTAACGTGTCCAACCCCTTAATAATCTTATACGTTTCGATAAGATCCCCTCTCATCCTTCTAAGTTCCAGTGTATACAAGCCTAGTCGCTCCAGTCTTTCAACATCAGCCATGATTGAATGGGGCAGTAAACCCGATGGGCCGAATGACCTAATTCTACTCCGATGTCTTATGAACCGAGGTGAGGGGTTGGGGGGGAGGTAGAGACAGAGGCTGGCAAGTGATGAATGTAGAACAGATAAGGGAGGGATGGTCGATGAGGGTGGGGGGGAACTGCTGTGAGTGGGGGGGGGGGAGGAAGAACAATGGAGGACCCGATGTGGGGAGACCGCCGTGAAGTGGGGGGGAGGCGGGGGGTGGGGGAACTTTGTCAACGTCGTTTATGTGGTGACTTTATGCCCGCCTCGGGTATGCAGGCAAAGAAATTTCACTGGGTAGGAAAGAACTGCAGATGCTGGTTTAAATCGAAGATAGATTGCCACAAAGT
>NC_135993.1:6081560-6115948 GCF_053455715.1 Rhinoraja longicauda
GTTTTACATGAATATACTCTGTTCCTCTCCATAATAATGTACAGAAACCCTTGCACTTTTTATTAACTTGCTAACCTTCAGTGATTTGTATGCAAACACCCCCAGGTCTATTTCGTCTCGCATTCCCTTCTCTGTTGTATGATTTACGAAACATTGTCTCTCCTCGTTCTCTCTGCCAAAGTGTAGCAGTCAAACGTTTCTCTGTTTATTTCATAGAAACATAGACAATAGGTGCGGGAGGAGGCCGTTCGGCCCTTCGAGCCAGCACCGCCATTCATTGTGATCATGGCTGATCTCTGCATATCCCTTGATCCCTAAGAGCTAAATCTAACTCTCTCTTGTAAACATCCAGTGAGTCGGCCTCCACTGCCTTCTGTGGCAGAGAATTCCACAGGTTCACAACTCCCTGGGTGAGGAAAAAGTTTTTCCTCATCTCAGTCCTAAATGGCCTACATCAGTCTGAAGAAGGGTCTCGACCCGAAATGTCACCCATTCCCTCTCTCCCGAGATGCTGCCTGACCCGCTGAGTTACTCCTGCATTTTGTGTCTACCTTAAATGGCCTACTCCTTATTCTTAACTACAAGGCCCAACTCTTATTCTTAACTAAATGGCCCACCCCTTACTCTTAAACTGGGAGTTTATTCTGTAGCTGGAGCAGGTTGGGCTGAAGGGCCTGTTTCCACGCTGTCTAAACTCTTTGACTAAGAGTGGATGCTGGTGAAGGATTGATGCATATGCAGCAAAGATGTGGCATGTCTGACCCGTGGAAGGAATGCTTAAGTAGCCAAGGACTCTGACCTCTTGCAAGGCCTGAGCACGAGGCTGTGGACTTTCACCAACATCATTTCAGCAAAGGTCATGCTTCCAACAGCAGGTGACAGATGCATTGATTTTCGTTCATCCTTGCCTTGCGTTGTTCCAAGAGGACTCGGCTAATCACGGTTCTCAGATGCCAGACTCCCTTTACCCAGCCCGCTCTGAAGATGAGGCTCCTGCTTCTGAATTCAGAGGATGTCCAGAACAAGGGGCCACAGTTTAAGAATAAGGGGGTAGGCCATTTAGAACTGAGATGAGGAAAAACTTCTTCAGTCAGAGAGTTGTGAATCTGTGGAATTCTCTGCCTCGGAAGGCAGTGGAGGCCAGTTCTCTGAATGCATTCAAGAGAGAGCTGGATAGAGCTCTTAAAGATAGCGGAGTCAGGGGGTGCGGGGAGAAGGCAGGAACGGGGTACTGATTGAGAATGATCAGCCATGATCACATTGAATGGCGGTGCGTACAGGCTCGAAGGGCCGAATGGCCCCCTCCTGCACCTATTGTCTGTTGTCTACTGTCTTGCTCTCCTGCAAACCCGACCAGTTTGTGCGTCATCTTCCTCAGAGTGCGACTTATTTAGGTTAGTTTGGAGATCTTTGGGATGTGAGGAGAAGCCAGGATACCAGGAGGAAGCCCACGGGGTCAGTCCGTGCTGTATCTCGTAGCGGCACGGTGGCGCAGCGGTAGAGTCGCTGCCTGTCAGCACTTGCAGCGCCAGTGACCCAGGTTCGATCCCGACTACGGGCGCCGTCTGTACGGAGTTTGTACGTTCTCCCTATGAGCGCCTGAGATTTCTCCGAGATCTTCGGTTTCCTCCCACACTCCAAAGACGTGCATGTATGTAGGTTAATTGGTTTGGTGTAAAGTGTAAAATTGTCCCTAGTGCGTGTAGGATAGCGTTAGTGTAAGAAAATAGTATAGGAGCAAAGAGGTCCTTCTACAGTTGTACCGGGCCCTGGTGAGACCGCACCTGGAGTACTGTGTGCAGTTTTGGTCTCCAAATTTGAGGAAGGATGTTCTTGCTATGGAGGGCGTGCAGCGTAGGTTCACTAGGTTAATTCCCGGAATGGCGGGACTGTCGTATGTTGAAAGGCTGGAGCGATTGGGCTTGTATACACTGGAATTTAGAAGGATGAGGGGGGATCTTATTGAAACATATAAGATAATTAGGGGATTGGACACATTAGAGGCAGATAACATGTTCCCAATGTTGGGGGAGTCCAGAACAAGGGGCCACAGTTTGAGAATAAGGGGTAGGCCATTTAGAACGGAGATGAGGAAGAACTTTTTCAGTCAGAGGGTGGTGAAGGTGTGGAATTCTCTGCCTCAGAAGGCAGTGGAGGCCAGTTCGTTGGATGCTTTCAAGAGAGAGCTGGATAGAGCTCTTAAGGATAGCGGAGTGAGGGGGTATGGGGAGAAGGCAGGAACGGGGTACTGATTGAGAGTGATCAGCCATGATCGCATTGAATGGCGGTGCTGACTCGAAGGGCTGAATGGCCTACTCCTGCACCTATTGTCTATTGTCTATTGTCTAAAATAACTGCAGATGCTGGTACAAATCGAAGGTATTTATTCACAAAATGCTGGAGTAACTCAGCGGGTCAGGCAGCATCTCGGGAGAGAAGGAATGGGTGACGTTTCGGGTCGAGACCCTTCTTCAGACTGAGGATAGTGTTAGTGTGCGGGGATGGCTGTTCGGAGCGGACTCGGTGGGCCTAAGGGCCTGTTTCCGCGCTGTATCTCAAAACTAACCTCAACTAAACTTATCCATGCCCCGCGTGCATCTCTGGTTGATCTTGAAAGGGTTAAAGAGAATTACTATCTTTATCACTTTAATTCCCCGTCTGAAGCACAGGATGTGTGAATAAGAGCAGTGGCCATAATTCTCTCCGTGACATTGTTCCTCTCGAGCTGTCAGGTCAGTCCACTCCCAGTGGTTGAACATAAATCATCTCCCTGTGGCTCTTGCCATCTTCTCCCCCTTTAATGCTGACCAGATGGTGCTTGTTCATGCCACCACACTGTGCAAGACAAGAAGGGTCAGAGCAGGGAAACCCCGCACCCTGCCAGCAAACTCATTGGGTGCATTTCGATGCACCTCAGGGCGACCCTCAGTGACTTGGACAGGTTGTGTGTGACTTGGACAGGTTGTGTGAGTGGGCGGATGCATGGCAGATGCAGTTTAATGTGGATAAGTGTGAGGTTATCCACTTTGGTGGTAAGAATAGGAAGGCAGAGTATTATCTGAATGGTGTCTAGCTAGGAACAGGGGACGTACAACGTGATCTGGGTGTCCTAGTGCATCAGTCACTGAAAGGAAGCATGCAGGTACAGCAGGCAGTGAAGAAAGCCAATGGAATGTTGGCCTTCATAACAAGAGGAGTTGAGTATAGGAGCAAAGAGGTCCTTCTGCAGTTGTACAGGGCCCCAGTGAGACCGCACCTGGAGTACTGTGTGCAGTTTTGGTCTCCAAACCTGAGGAAGAACATTCTTGCTATTGAGGGCGTGCAGCGTAGGTTCACTAGGTTAATTCCCGGGTTGGCGGGACTGTCGTATGTTGAAAGACTGGAGCGACTGGGCTTGTATACACTGGAATTTAGAAGGATGAGAGGAGATCTTATTGAAACATATAAGATTATTAAGGGATTGGACACGCTAGAGGCAGGAAACATGTTCCCAATGTTGGGGGAGTCCAGAACCAGGGGCCACAGTTTAAGAATAAGGGGTAGGCCATTTAGAACGGAGATGAGGAAGAACTTTTTCGCTCGGAGAGTTGTGAATCTGTGGAATCAGAAGGCAGTGGAGGCCGATTCTCTGGATGCTTTCAAAAGAGAGTTAGATGGAGCTCTTAAAGATAGTGGAGTCAGGGGATATGGGGAGAGGGCAGGAACAACGGGGTACTGATTGTGGATGATCAGCCATGATCACGGTGAATGGCGGTGCTGGCTCGAAGGGCCTAATGGCCTCCTCCTGCACCTATTGTCTATTGTCTATTGATTGACATATGATGAAAGAATGTATCACAAAATGCTGGAGTAACTCAGCGGGTCAGGCAGCATCTCTGGAGAGAAGGAATGGGTGACGTTTCGGGTCGAGACCCTTCCTCAGGCTCAACCCAAAATTTCACCCATGTCTTCTCCCCAGAGATGCTGCCTGAGCCATTGAGTTACTCCAGAGTTTTGTGATACCTTTGATTTGTACCAGCATCTGCAGTTATTTTCCTACACAACTATGATGAAGGAATGGATTGACTGGGCTTATATTCACTGGAATTTCGAAGGGTGAGAGGGGATCTTATAGAAACATATAAAATCCTTAAGGGATTGGACAGGGTGGATGCGGGAAAAATGTTCCCCGATGTTGGGGGAAGTCCAGAGCCGGGGGTCACAGTTTAAGAATAAGGGGTAGGTCATTTCGGACTGAGATGAGGAAAAACTTTATCACCCAGAGAGTTGTGAATCTGTGGAATTCTCTGCCACAGAAGGCAGTGGAGGCCGATTCATTGGATGTGTTTAAGAGAGAGTTAGATTTAGCTCTTGGGGCTAACGGAATTAAGGGATACGGGGAGAAAGCAGGCACGGGTTACTGATTGTGGATGATCAGCCATGATCATATTGAATGGCGGTGCTGGCTGGAGGGGCCGAATGGCCTACTCCTGCACCTATTTTCTATGTTTCTATCTCCCTCTCCCTCCCTTAAAACCCGTCTCCACGACCAGCTCGTGTACAAATGAGGAGAGGAATCAATTCTTCTGCGATTTTGTTACTGACTAGCTCTTTGCGACACTTTACCCATGAAAGGCAGCGTATAAATCTGTAGAATTTGCCACTGATTCCATGCTCCAGCAAGCTGCACTGAGCACAGGGAAGATTTACGAGGATGTTGGCAGGACTCGAGGCCCCTGAGCTATCGGACGAGGCTGGGCAGTTCAGTTCAGTCTAGTTTATGGTCACGTGTACCGGGGCTAACGGAATCAAGGGATGTGGGGAGAAAGCAGGAACGGGGTACTGATTGTGGATGATCAGCCATGATCACATTGAATGGCGGTGCTGGCTCGAAGGGCCGAATGTCCTACTCCTGCACCTATTGTCTATTGACATCGGAACACAGAAACATAGAATATAGGAGCAGGAGTAGGCCATTCAGCCCTTTCACTGAGAGTTACAGACTCATGGTCAAAAGACACAAGATGCCCACTAACATTTTTTCTCAGAGTTAGAGCATGGAAACAGGCCCTTCGTCCCACCGAGTCCATGCTGACCCCATCGATCACCTGTTCACACTAGTCCTACGTTATTCCACTTTCTCATCACAACTGGTTTCCCTGCACAACTAGGTGGAATTTTCTGCCGAGGCCAATTAACCGGCAGACCTGCACGTCTTTGGGATGTGGGAGGAAGCCAGGGCACCCGGCGGAAACCCACGCGATCACAGGGAGGACTTGCAAACTCCACACTGACAGCGCCCGAGGTCAGGATTGAACCAATGCCTCTACCTGCTGTGAGACAATAGATCTACCAGCTGCCATGCTCCCTGGGGTTTGAGGCGTGGAAAGGTGGGGAAAATATTTTTGCCGTGTTGTGTGGTGGAGTAGGCAATAGACAATAGACAATAGGTGCAGGAGGAGGCCATTCAGCCCTTTGTGCCAGCACCGCCATTCAATGTGATCATGGCTGATCATTCTCAATCAGTACCCCGTTCCTGCCTTCTCCCCATACCCCCTGACTCCGCTATCCTTAAGAGCTCTATCTAGCTCTCTCTTGAATGCACTCAGAGAATTGGCCTTCACTGCCTTCTGAGGCAGAGAATTCCACAGATTCACAACTCTCTGACTGAAAGAGTCAGCAAGTCCAAAGCTGTGGAAACAGACCCTTCAGCCCATCCACGTCCATGCTGGCCATCAGTCGCCCATCTACAGTAAGCCCACGCTAACCCCATTTTATTCTCTGCCTATTCACACAGGCTAAACCTTCACCATTTACAGCGGCCAATTGATGTTATTAGTTTGTGGGAGAAGCTGGAGCACCCGGGGAAACCTACGCAGTTTTAGGGAGAGCGCGCAAACTCCACACAGGCAAGGGTGGAGCAGCGGTAGAGTCGCTGTCTGACTGCACCGGAGACCCGGGTTCGATCCCGACTACGGGCGCCGTCTGTACGGAGTTTGTACGTTCTCCCCGTGACCTGCGTGGGTTTTCTCCAGGTGCTCCAGTTCCCTCCCACAGTCCGAAGCCGAGCGGGTTTGTAGTTTAATTGGCTTAGAAACATAGAAACATAGAAAATAGGTGCAGGAGGAGGCCATTCAGCCCTTCGAACCAGCACCGCCAATTCATTGTGATCGTGGCTGATCATCCACAATCAGTAACCCGTGCCTGCCTTCTCCCCGTATCCCTTGATTCCGCTAGCCCATCGAGCTCTATCTAACTCTCTCTTAAATTCATCCAGTGAATCGGCCTCCACTTCCCTCTGTGGCAGAGAATCCCACAAATTCACAACTCTCTGGGTGAAAAAGTTCCTTCTCACCTCAGTTTTAAATGCTACTTCTTTATTCTAAGACCGTGTGGCCCCTGGTTCTGGACTCCCCCAACATTGGGAACACTTTTCCTGCATCCAGCTTGTCTAGTCCTTTTGTAATTTTATACGTCTCTGTAAGATCCCCTCTCATCCTTCTAAACTCCAGTGAATACAAGCCTAGTCTTTTCAATCTTTCCTCATATGACAGTCCCGCCATCCCAGGGATCAATCTCGTGAACCTACTGAGGCTGCACTGCCTCAATTACAAGGACGTCCTTCCTCAAATTCGGAGACCAAAACTGTACACAATACTCCAGATGTGGTCTCACCAGGGCCCTGTACAACTGCAGACGGACCTCTTTACTCCTGTACTGAAATCTGCAGTATGTCCCTAGTGTTAGTGTACGGGTGATTGATGGCCGGTCGGTACGGACCCGCTGGGCCGAAGGGCCTGCTGCCACACTGTATCTCTAAAGGCCAAAGAAGGAACACTTTAAGAGAATACGGAGGCGGTGAGATTTAGGGAATATTACAGGGGAGGGGACAGAGGTAAGAAGGACCATAAAACACCATCTGAAGAAGGGTCTCGACCTGAAACGTCACCCATTCCTTCTCTCCAGAGATGCTGCCTGGTCCGCTCCATCATCTTGTGTCTACCTTGGATTTAAACCAGCACCTTATTCTTTCCCACACATCGTCGGTTCCTTCCTACACAGGGATCGACGCGTCAGTGCATGAGTGATATTCAGTGTCTATTTACTGCATCTCACTCCGTCTCATTACTGGCCATATCTGATGGAAGCTTATCTTCCGAGATATCCCACAGCGAGAGCCACGGTGGTGAATTATTTTTACTCGTGCGAAGCAAAGACCCATCAATAACCACCCTTCCCCCTAATCAGACGTTCCTTTTTATTAAATCCACTAACTGAGACCTCTCCATTGTCGACAGTTGTACCGGGCCCTGGTGAGGCCGCACCTGGAGTACTGTGTGCAGTTTTGGTCTCCAAATTTGAGGAAGGATGTTCTTGCTATGGAGGGCGTGCAGCGTAGGTTCACTAGGTTAATTCCCGGAATGGCGGGACTGTCGTATGTTGAAAGGCTGGAGCAATTAGGCTTGTATACACTGGAATTTAGAAGGATGAGGGGGGATCTTATTGAAACATATAAGATAATTAGGGGATTGGACACATTAGAGGCAGGAGAGAGCTGGATAGAGCTCTTAAGGATAGCGGAGTGGGGGGTATGGGGAGAAGGCAGGAAACATGTTCCCAATGTTGGGGGAGTCCAGAACAAGGGGCCACAGTTTAAGAATAAGGGGTAGGCCATTTAGAACTGAGATGAGGAAGAACTTTTTCAGTCAGAGAGTGGTGAAGGTGTGGAATTCTCTGCCTCAGAAGGCAGTGGAGGCCAGTTTGTTGGATGCTTTCAAGAGAGAGCTGGATAGAGCTCTTAAGGATAGCGGAGTGGGGGGGTATGGGGAGAAGGCAGGAACGGGGTACTGATTGAGAGTGATCAGCCATGATCGCATTGAATGGCGGTGCTGGCTCGAAGGGCTGAATGGCCTACTCCTGCACCTATTGTCTATTGTCTATTGTCTATTGACAGCTCACAAGCTCCCTGTTCTCCACAGTGCTGTGTCGGCTTCTGATAAATGGGTAGGATACATCAAAGATAGACACAAAATGGTGGAGTAACTCAGCGGGTCAGGCAGCATCTCTGGAGAGAAGGAATGGGTGACGTTTCCGGTCGAGACCCTTCTTCAGACTGTGAGTCAGGGGAGAGGGAGACTAGAGATATGGAAGGGTAAGGTGTGAAAACCACAGTTCAAAGCAGATGCTGCTAAAGGTGGCACAGCGGTAGAGTTGCTGCCTTACAGCGAATGCAGCGCCGGAGACTCAGGTTCGATCCTGACTACGGGCGCCGTCTGTACGGAGTTTGTACGTTCTCCCCGTGACCTGCGTGGGTTTTCTCCGAGATCTTCGGTTTCCTCCCACACTCCAAAGACGTACAGGTTTGTAGGTTAATTGGCTGGGCAAATGTAAAAATTGTCCCTAGTGTGCGTAGGATAGTGTTAGTGTGTGGGGATCGCTGGGCGGCGCGGACCCGGTGGGCCGAAGGGCCTGTTTCTGCGCCGTATCTCTAAAAAATATATTTAAAAAAAAATGTAGAATGGTTCATTGTCTATAAGACGCAAAATGCTGGAGTAACTCAGCAGGTCAGGCAGCATCTCTGGAGAGAAGGAATGGGTGACGTTTCGAGTCGAGACCCTCCTTTAGACTCCATTGTTCATTGTTAGCTGAGGGGAAGGTGACAACGAGGCATACAATCAGCAATATTTAATCAGGAGGACAGTAGAACTAGTTGGAGAACAAGGACGGGGAGGGGACGGAGAGAGAGGGAACGCAAGGGTTACTTGAAGTTAGAGGAGTCAAGGGTCTCGACCCGAAACGTCACCCATTCCTTCTCTCCTGAGATGCTGCCTGTCCCGCTGAGTTACTCCAGCATTTTGTGTCAACCTTCAAGCTCTTTTTTAACAAAAAACCCTGGTGCACGGATAAAGGGATAAAGGTGGATTAATGCAGGGTCTTTCAACAGGAGCAGCTCAACCGCTGTGCCACCGTGCTGCCCGACAACGGTCCCCAGCTCCCCATGGTGGAAGGATTCATTGTCACAGAGCAGCAGGCAAGGCAGCAGAGTTAATGTTGTAGCTCCGAGCTCCTCACCAGCGCTGCGAGATTTAGTTTAGTTTAGAGATACAGCACGGAAACAGGCCCTTTGGCCCACCGAGTCTGTACCGACCAGCGATCCTCAACCCGAAACGTCACCCATTCCTTCTCTCCCGAGATGCTGCCTGGCCCGCTGAGTTACTCCAGCAGTTTGTGTCTCCCTTTGATTTTAACCAGCGTCTGCAGATTTATTCCTACAATAGACAATAGGCCTCTCGTTTCCCTTTCCCGTGACTTTCAGTCTGAGGAAGGGTCTCGACCTGAAATGTCACCCATTCCTTCTCCCCAGAGATGCTGCCTGTCCCGCTGAGTTACAATAGACAATAGACAATAGGTGCAGGAGGAGGCCATTCGGCCCTTCGAGCCATCACCGCCATTCAATGTGATCATGGCTGATCATTCACAATCAGTACCCCGTTCCTGCCTTCTCCCCATACCCCCTGACTCCGCTATCCTTAAGAGCTCTATCCAGCTCTCTCTTGAATGCATTCAGAGAATTGGCCTCCACTGCCTTCTGAGGCAGAGAATTCCACAGATTCACAACTCTCTGACTGAAAAAGTGTTTCCTCATCTCAGTTCTAAATGGCCTACCCCTTATTCTTAAACTGTGGCCCCTGGTTCTGGACTCCCCCAACATTGGGAACATGTTTCCTGCCTCTAACGTGTTAGAGGTACAGTGAAAAGCTTTTGTTGCGTGCTAACCAGCCAGCGGAAAGACAATACACGATTACAATCGAGCCGTCCACACTGTACAGATCCAAGATAAGGGTATAATGCTTAGTGCGAGATAAAGTCCTGTAAAGTGAAGTAAAGTTACTCCAGCACTTTGTGCCTTTTTGTGTAAACCAGCATCTGCAGTTCCTTGTGTCTCCAGACCTACCCAAGTTTGGATGTTAAAGGCCACCGTTTGAAGGAAGAGGAGAGAGTTCTCAATGACCTTTGCCAAGTTTTAAATGAATGTTTAACCTTACGGTTCTGACGTCTATTGTTTCCGACATACCTGCAGTTTTTTAAGCCAGTTTTAAATGCTGAAACCAGTGGGATATATGTGATGAAAAAGACACAAAGTGCTGGAGTAACTGGGCGGGCGGCACGGTGGCGCAGCGGTAGAGTTGCTGCCTCACAGCACCAGAGACCCAGGTTCGATCCTGACTACGGGTGTTGTCTGCGCAAAGTTTGCACGTTCTCCCCGTGATCACGTGGGTTTTCTCCGGGTGCTCCGGTTTCCTCCCACCTTCCAAAGATGTGCAGGTTTGAAGGTTAATTGGCTTCTCTAAATTGTCTCCAGAACTAGTGTACAGGATGAACATTGATCGGCGCGGACTCGGTGGGCCGAAGGGCCTGTTTCCACACTGTAATCTCCAAAACTAAAACTAAAATTAAAAGCTAAACACAGCTCAGCCTGACACACTGAATTACTCCAGCAGTTTGTGCCTTTTTTTTTGTTGTAAACCAGCATCTGCAGTTCCTATTTACACGTGTAAGAAGGAACTGCAGATGCTGCTTTACAACGAAGATAGACACAAAATCTGAAGGAGGGTCTCAACCCAATTCCTTTTCTCCAGAGATGCCACCTGTCCCATTGAGTTGCTCCAGCATTTTCTTGTCTACCTTTGGTGTAAACCAGCATCTGCAGTTCCTTCGTACATGTAGAACTAGTGTGAACTGGTGATTGATGGTCGGTGGGCCGAAGGTCCTGTTTCAATGCTGTTTCTCCAAATCTAAACTCTAAGCTCACTTCTTGATTTTGAATTGAAGAAATGTAGATTAGTTTAAAGTTTCGGGTCTATCCTCCTCTCTACAATCTGTATATATATGATCGTACTTAAAGAGAAGATAGACGCAGAATGCTGGAGTATCTCAGCGGGACAGGCAGCATCTCTGGAGAGAAGGAATGGGTGACGTTTCGGGTCGAGACCCTTCTTCAGACTGATGGATGGATGATTGTACTTCCTACCCTGAAATACACCCGGAAATCCTAGTAGATATCGTAGAGTCACAGAGTGATACTGTGTGGAAACAACACTTCGACCCAACTTGCCCACACCGGCCAACATGTCCCAGCTACACTAGTCCCACCTGCCTGCGTTTAGACAATAGACAATAGGTGCAGGAGGAGGCCATTCAGCCCTTCGAGCCAGCACCGCCATTCAATGCGATCATGGCAGATCACTCTCAATCAGTACCCCGTTCCTGCCTTCTCCCCATATCCCCTCACTCCGCTATCCTTAAGAGCTCTATCCAGCTCTCTCTTGAAAGCATCCAACGAACTGGCCTCCACTGGTTTGGTCCATATCACTCCATATCACTCCAAACCTATCCTATCCATGTACCTGTCTAACTGTTTCTTAAACGTTGAGATAGTCCCAGACTCAACCACCCTTTGAAGAAGGGTCTCGACCCCCAAACGTCACCCATTCCTTCTCTCCAGAGATGCTGCCTGACCCGCTGAGTTACTCCAGCATTTTGTGTCCACCCTTTGTGCGAATTAATTATTATATTTTAACTGATTCTAATTTTATTTTCCTTTTCCCTTCCTCTGCAGTCCCTGGATGGTTTTATTTTTGCACTAAATCGAGAAGCAAAATTTTTATACATTTCTGAAACCGTCTCCATCTATCTGGGACTGTCACAGGTGAGTGAATGTGTGGGTTGCTGGTCTATCTGACCTGCTGTACTGTTCCATCCTCCTGTAGATGTGGAAAGGCTCGGTGTTATACAGCGAATCGAAGGCATTTAGTTCACTCTGTCGTTTACGCCTGTGCTTTGATACACAAGATTAACAAAAGACATGTTACGTCTAATTTCTGTGCAGGAAGGAACTGCAGAAACTGGTTTAAGTCGAAGACAGACACAAAAAACTGGAGTAACTCAGCGGGACAGGCAGCATCTCTGGGGAACATGGATAGGTGACGTTTCACAGAGTGCTGGAGTAACTCAGCGGGACAGGCAGCATCTGTGGAGAACACGGATAGGTGACGTTTTGAGTTGGGGCCCTTCATCAGACTGATTGTATGGGGTCCTGCCATGAAACGTTCTTCAGAGATGCTGCCTGACTAGCTGAGTTACTCCAGCACATTGTGTCTTCTTTTGCAGGTCACCATCTGCAGTTCCTAGTTTCTACATATAATAACAGATATCATATACACATGCACACACACACACACACAACATACACACACACATGCACACACACACAAACACACATAGACACAACACACACTCACACACACTCACACACACTCACACACACTCACACACACTCAGATACCAATAGGATCACCCACAAATACACACACATGTTTATGTACACACATGTACATTCACAAACACACACACATGGATGCACACACAAATCTACATACATACACACCACATACGTACACATGCACACACACTCCCTTGTGAACACATGCACACACTGACACACAGGTACAACACACGTGCACACGTTCATACAGGTACTTTCACATACACACACATGCGCACACATACACACATGTACACATGCACACACACACTCACCTGCACACGCACACACATGCGCACATGTACACATACACACGCGCATACATACACACAGGTACACATGCAGACACATTCACCTGCACACACACTCACCTGCACACACACACATGCGCACAGGTACACACACACACATGTACACAGGTACACACAGGTACACACACACGTACACACATGCACGCGCGTACACACAGGTACACACACACACATGTACACAGGTACACACATGTACACAGGTACACACAGGTACACACACGCACACGCACACGTACACACATGCACGCGCGTACACACAGGTATACACACACACACACACGCACACGTACACACATGCACGTGCGTACACACAGGTACACGCACACACACACACTGACAGTTACACACACGCATGCACACACACACGTACACACGGTTACACACACACTCACGTGCACACACGTACAAGCCCCCTTTCATCCCCTGCTCATCAATCTGAGGAACATGGAAGGACAACAATGGTTTTTGCCATTACCGCGGCTCTAATGTGTTAATTGTGTGACACTTGTCTCTGTGTGACTGTCTGTTGCTTTCTATTTTTAATTGCTCCACCTGGGCTGGCATCCATTATGCGCCGCGCATCAGTATTGAATCACAATTACTGCAGCATGAATAATTAATACCCGTAATTATCTGCTGTACAGGAGAGCTGCTTAACACATGTTAAACATAATTGATGAGTGTATGAAAAGCCAAAACTGATTTCAATGCATGAACCAAGCCGGCAATCCTGGAGCTATGCAAGGGGGGAAAAATAAAAGACTTGCATTTATATAGCACCGGTCACCTCCCCTTCCGTTAATGCGGTGCTCATTCGTGTGAAGTGTACTAGTGTAATTGGGGCATGTTTCCCAGTTATGTAGCTGATTGACTAGTATAGCTGGGACATGTTGGCCAGATATGTAGCTCATTGACTAGTATAACAGGGGCATGTTGGCCAGCTATGTAGCTCATTGACTAGTATAACTGGGGCATGTTGGCCAGCTATGTAGCTCATTGACTAGTATAACTGGGGCATGTTGGCCAGCTATGTAGCTCATTGACTAGTATAACTGGGGCATGTTGGCCAGCTATGTAGCTCATTGACTAGTATAACTGGGGCATGTTGGCCAGCTATGTAGCTCATTGACTAGTGTAACTGGGACATGTTGGCCAGTTATGTAGCTCATTGACTAGTATAACTGGGGCATGTTGGCCAGCTATGTAGCTCATTGACTAGTATAACTGGGGCATGTTGGCCAGCTATGTAGCTCATTGACTAGTATAACTGGGGCATGTTGGCCAGCTATGTAGCTCATTGACTAGTGTAACTGGGGCATGTTGGCCAGTTATGTAGCTCATTGACTAGTATAACTGGGGCATGTTGGCCAGCTATGTAGCTCATTGACTAGTATAACTGGGGCATATATATATATATATATATGAAAATAACTGCAGATGTTGGTACAAATCGAAGGTATTTATTCACAAAATGCTGGAGTAACTCAGCAGGTCAGGCAGCATCTCGGGAGAGAAGGAATGGGTGACGTTTCAGGTCGAAACCCTTCTTCAGACTGAGGAATGAAGAAGGGTTTCGACCCGAAACGTCACCCATTCCTTCTCTCCCGAGATGCTGCCTGACCTGCTGAGTTACTCCAGCATTTTGTGAATAAGTATAACTGGGGCATGTTGGCCATTTATGTAGTTCATTGACTAGTATAACTGGGGCATGTTGGCCAACTATGTAGCTCATTGACTAGTATAACTGGGGCATGTTGGCCAGCTTAGCTCATTGACTAGTATAACTGGGCCATGTTGGCCAGCTTAGCTCATTGACTAGTATAACTGGGCCATGTTGGCCAGCTTAGCTCATTGACTAGTATAACTGGGGCATGTTGGCCAGTTATGTAGCTCATTGACTAGCATAACTGGGGCATGTTGGCCAGCTATGTAGCTCATTGACTAGTATAACTGGGACATGTTGGCCAGTTATGTAGCTCATTGACTAGTGTAACTGGGACATGTTGGCCAGTTATGTAGCTCATTGACTAGTGTAACTGGGGCATGTTGGCCAGCTTAGCTCATTGACTAGTATAACTGGGACATGTTGACCAGCTATGTAGCTTATTGACTAGTATAACTGGGGCATGTTGGCCAGCTATACAGCTCATTTACTAGTATAACTGGGACATGTTGGCCAGCTATGTAGTTCATTGACTAGTATAACTGGGACTTGTTGTCCAGCTATGTAGCTCATTGACTAGTATAACTGGGGCATGTGGCCAGCTTAGCTCATTGACTAGTGTAACTGGGGCATGTTGGCCAGCTTAGCTCATTGACTAGTGTAACTGGGGCATGTTGGCCAGCTATGTAGCTCATTGACTAGTATAACTGGGACATGTTGGCCAGTTATGTAGCTCATTGACTAGTATAACTGGGGCAGGTTGGCCAGCTATGTCGCTCATTGACTAGTGTAGCTGGGACATGTTGGCTAGTGTGGTCAAGTTGGGCCGAAGGGCCTGTTTCCACATTGTATCACTCTATGACTTTAAGTGCGTAGGAAGGAACGGTAGTTGCTGCTTTACACCGAAACTCGACGGGAGGCTGGCACGGTAGAGTTTGTGCCTCATAGCGGCAGAGTCCTGGGTTCGATCCTGACTACGGGTGCTGACTGTACGGAGTTTGCACGTTCTCCCCATGACCCGCGTGGGTTTTCTCCGGGTGCTCTGGTTTCCTCCCACACTCCAAAGACGTACAGGTTTTGTATGTAAATTGGCTTCGGTAAAATTGTAAATTGTCCCCAGTGTGCGTAGATAGCATTAATGTGCGGGAATCGCTGGCTGGCACGGACTCGGTGGGCCGAAGGGCCTGTTTCTGCGCTGTGTTTCTAATGTTGGGGAAGTCCAGAACAAGGGGTCACAGTTTAAGGATAAGGGGGAAGTCTTTTAGGACCGAGATGAGAACGTTTTTTTTCACACAGAGAGTGGTGAATCTGTGGAATTCTCTGCCACAGAAGGTAGTTGAGGCCAGTTCATTGGCTATATTTAAGAGGGAGTTAGATGTGGCCCTTGTGGCTAAAGGGATCAGGGGGTATGGAGAGAAGGCAGGTACGGGATACTGAGTTGGATGATCAGCCATGATCATATTGAATGGCGGTGCAGGCTCGAAGGGCCGAATGGCCTCCTCCTGCACCTATTTTCTATGTTTCTAAACTAAACTAAACACTGGAGAGAAGGAATGGGTGACATTTTGGGTCAAGAACCTTCTTCTGGAGGAAGGGTCTCGACCCGAAAACGTCACCCATCCCTTCTCCCCAGGAGAGCTGAGTTACTCCCGCATTTTGTGTCTCATTCTTGTGAAGTGAGCATTCCTGAAACGCAGTACAAAATGTCTTGGGACTGAGGGACCCTTGCAAGCCATTGAGCAGTTTTGGGCCCCATATCTGAGGAGGGATGTGCTGGCATTGGAGAGGGTCCAGATGTGGTTTACGAGAATGATCCCAGGGATGATTGGGTTAACGTACGATGAGCGTTTGACGGAACTGGGCCTGTACTCGATGGAGTTTAGAAGGACGAGGGGGGGCCTCATTGAGACCGACCGAATAGTGAAAAGACTGGATAGAGTGGAATGTGGAGAGTAGTGGGAGAGTCCAGGACCAGAGGGCACAGCCTCAGAATAAAAGGAGATGAGGAGGAATTTCTTTAGTCAGAGGGTGGTGAATCTGTGGAATTAATTCATTGCCGCAGAAGGCTGTGGAGGCCAAGTCAGTGGATATTTTCAAAGCGGAGATTGATAGGGTCTTGATTGGTAAGGGCATCAAACATTGAGGGGAGAAGGCAGGAGATTGGGGTTGAGGGGGAATTATCAAATGGCGGATAATCAGGCACCATCTCTGGAGAAAAGGAGTACGTAGTTTGTACGTTCTCCCCGTGACCTGCGTGGGTTTTCCCCGGGTGCTCCGGTTTCCTCCCACACTCCGAAGACGTGCAGGTTTGCAGGCTAATTGGCTTTGTATAAATGTAAGTTGTTCCGAGTGTGTTGGATGCGGGGATCGCTGGTCGGCGCAGACTTGGTGGGACGAAGGGCTCGTTTATGCGCTGTATCTCTAAACTAAACTAAACTAAACCCTCCGATATCCTGTATCTGTGGACTAGTTTTTGTTGGAAAATAACTGCAGATGCTGGTGCAAATCGAAGGTCTCACAAAAAGCTGGAGTAACTCAGCGGGTCAGCGTAGGTTCACCAGGTTAATTCCCGGAATGGCGGGACTGTCATATGTTGAAAGGCTGGAGCGACTAGGCTTGTATACACTGGAATTAAGAAGGATGAGAGGGGATCTTATCGAAACGTATAAGATTATTAAGGGGTTGGACACGTTAGAGGCAGGAAACATGTTCCCAATGTTGGGGGAGTCCAGAACAAGGGGCCACAGTTTAAGAATAAGGGGTAGGCCATTTAGAACAGAGATGAGGAAAAACTTTTTCAGTCAGAGAGTTGTGAATCTGTGGAATTCTCTGCCTCAGAGGGCAGTGGAGGCCAATTCTCTGAATACATTCAAGAGAGAGCTAGATAGAGCTCTTAAGGATAGCGGAGTCAGGGGGTATGGGGAGAAGGCAGGAACGGGGTACTGATTGAGAATGATCAGCCATGATCACATTGAATGGCGGAGCTGGCTCGAAGGGCTGAATGGCCTCCTCCTGTACCTATTGTCTATTGTCTATTGTCAGGCAGCATCTCAGCAGAGAAGGAATGGCTGCCTGGTTGTAACCATGTGTGGGCTTTTCGTTAACATGCAACAGAATATTCACTTTACTAAACTGAACTAGAGTAAAATAAACTAGACTAAACTACAACTAAACATAGAAACATAGAAACATAGAAAATAGGTGCAGGAGTAGGCCATTCGGCCCTTCGAGCCTGTACGCACCGCCATTCAATATGATCATGGCTGATCATCCAGCTCAGTAGCCTGTACCTGCCTTCTCTCCATACCCCCTGATCCCTTTAGCCACAAGGGCCACATCTAACTCCCTCTTAAATATAGCCAATGAACTGGCCTCAACTACCTTCTGTGGCAGAGAATTCCACAGACTCACCACTCTCTGTGTGAAGAAATGTTTTCTCATCTCGGTCCTAATAGACTTCCCCCTTATCCTTAAGCTGTGACCCCTGGTTCTGGACTCCCCCAACATCGGGAACAATCTTTCCGCATCTAGCCTCTCCAACCCCTTAAGAATTTTATATGTAAACAAAACGAATGTAAAGTAAAGTGGACTAATGTAAAGTAAAGTTAACCAAACTAAAGTAAAGTTAACCAAACTAAACTAATGTAAAGTTAACTGAACACTGATCTAAACTATCATTCTGGTTCAGTCCCAATGCACTGAACTCGGTTTGTAGGCAGTGCCTCAGCCTAGGGTTGCCAACTTCCTCACTCCCAAATACGGGACAAGGTGACGTCACCGCCCCGCGCCCCACGTGACCTCACCCAGCCAGCGGCCACGTGCTCCCACTCCACCAATGGCGGCCGCCATTGGTGGAGTGGGAGCACGTGGCCGCTGGCAGGGTGAGGTCACGTGGGGCGTAGGGGCGGTGACGTCACCCTCTGTCCCTTATTTGGGAGTGAGGAAGTTGGCAACCCTACTAATACGGGACAAGGGCGGGGTCCCGTACGGGACAAACTAATGTAGCCCAAAATACGGGATGTCCCGGCTAATACGGGACAGTTGGCGACCCTGCCTCGGCCTCACTAGTGCCGGCACCGAGGGAGCGTGACCGCCCAGGGGAGGCATCACGCTCGTGGGACAGACATCTCTCTCTCCCCCCCACACACACCCCACCCCCCACCCCTTGGCCCTCAGTGCTGGGCATCACTAGTTCCACAGTAAACCCGAGGGATAGCGGAGTCAGGGGGTACGGGGAGAAGGCAGGAACGGGGTACTGATTGAGAATGATCAGCCATGATCACATTGAATGGCGGTGCTGGCTCGAAGGGCCGAATGGCCTATTGTCTACTGTCTATTGTTAGTTTTGTCGTTTATTTTAGTTTAGAGATGCAGTGTGAAAAACAGGCCCTTTGGCCCACCGGGTCCGCGCCGACCAGCGATCCCCGCACACTAACACTATCCTACACACACACACTAGGGACAATTTACACTTATACCAAGCCAACTAACCTGCAAACCTGCACGCCTTTGGTGTGTGGGAGGAAACCGAAGATCTCGGTGGGGGGGGGGGGGAGGGAACGTGTCCATTCTCTGTACGGACGGTGCCCGTAGTCGGGATGGAACCCGGGTCTCCGGCGCTGCATTCGATGTGAGGCAGCAGGCCGACCAGTTAGTCCCTGGGTGCCGGCCGCCTCAATCAATGCGGAGAGCAGCCAGTCGATCGCTGTTCCCCTTGCTGTTTGCGAGGCTGATTACAGGCTTGCAGGGTCTGCTGGCAAAACAACTGTGATTACAGTTCAGAACTCATTTGATGCACGTCTCCTCGGGAGGCCGTGTGAAGCCAACGAACGTCTCAATATCAATGCTGATCTCCCCCCTCGCCTGCCTCCTCTGTGGAGACCGCCAGGGGAATGGGGATGGACGTCAGCCGGTGGATAATGGGCCGGGCGGATAGTGAGTGGGTGGGTGGGTGCACGCTCACATTTAGCACACTTACACGCTGCACACCTACATTGGGTTGCCAACTGTCCCTTATTATGGTGAGGGGGGGGGGGCTGTTGAGGGGGTGGTGGTTATGAAGAGGGGTGATGGGGGGGGTGGTGAGGGGGATGGTGAGCGGGGGGGGGGGGTGGTGAGGGGGTGGTGAGGGTGGTGGTTATGAAGGGGGATGGTGAGCGGGGGTGGTGAGGGGGGGTGATAAGGGTGGTGATTATGAAGGGGGGTGTGATGAGGGGGGGTGATGGGGAGGGTGTAAGGGGGGTGGTGAGGGGGTGAGTGGAGGGGGGGTTGATGAGGGGGGGATGTGATGAGGGGGAGGTGTTGAGGGGTGGTGAGGGGGGCTGGTGAGGGGGGGGTGACGAGGGGGTGTAAGGGGGGGGTGAGGGGAGGGGGTGTGATGAGGGGGGGTGTGATGAGGGGGTTGAGGGGGAGGTGATGGGGGTGGTGGTTATGAAGGGGGGTGGTGAGTGGGGGTGATGAGGGGGGGTGAGGGGGGGGTGGTGATGGGGGGGTGATGAGGGGGAGGTGTTGAGGGGTGGTGAGGGGGGGTGGTGAGGGGGGAGGTGTTGAGGGGTGGTGAGGGGGGGTGGTGAGGGGGGGGGTGATGAGGGGGTGTAAGTGGGGGGTGAGGGGAGGGGGTGTGATGAGGGGGTGTGTGATGAGGGGGGTGATGGGGGGTGATGAGGGGGGGTGAGGGGAGGGGGTGTGGTGAGGGGGGGTGTGATGAGGGGGGGTGAGGGGGAGGTGATGGGGGTGGTGGTTATGAAGGGGGGTGGTGAGTGGGGGTGATGAGGGGGGGTGGTGGGGGGGGTGATGATGGGGATGGTGAGGGGGGTATAGGGTGGGGTGAGTGATGAGGAGGGGGATGGTGAGGGGGGTATCGGGAGGGGTGGTGAGGGGGGGGTAGGGTAGTGAGGTGGTGAGGTAACGGTGGGTGGTGAGAGGAGTGGGTGGTGAGAGAGGGTGGGGTAGTGAGTGGGGATTAGTTTAGCCTGGGTGGTGATGGGGGGTGGTGGGGTGGGGGTGGTGATGGGGGGTGGTGGGGTGGGGGTGGTGAGGGGGGGGAGGGAGGTGAGGAGGGGGGCAGGGTGTGAGCCTGTGGTGAGATGTTGCTGGGGTGGGGAAATCACAGACACAAGGCTCGGGTGGGATTTGAACCCAGTGATGTGCGTTTGAGAATCAGTGCCGATCATCGTTCCCACTGCCACATTGTCCTCTCCACAGATACTTTATTAAAACGCCGACTGTCTCTGAAGGATTATCTGCCCTTGAATTGCTCAGAGCTGCCTCCATTGTTTGCCTGCGTCTTTTATCACTCCGTTCTCTCTCTCGGTTTGTAATTCCTGTCCGTGCCTGTCCTCTGTGTATCCACAGCATGTGCTTTCTTTGCGCCTTGTTTCTGATATGTTTTGGCCTTATTCTTAGATAAACCCAGGGAATTATGCAAAGCACCAGATGTAGATTCCATTGCTCTAAGCTTCCTCTCAGAGTTTGGGCGTGCGGTGACATTTCTGGCCTGTGCTTTGTTAACCTGTTATCCCCATTTCGCAAGCAACAATGTGTAGGTCTCGACCCGAAACGTCACCAGTTCCCTTTTCTCCACAGATGCTGTCTGTCCCGCTGAGTTACTCCGGCATTTTGTGTCCTTTTTTGCCAACCTCATCTATTCCATCCGCTGCTCTAGATGTACCCAAACAGTCTTTCCAGGTGAGACAAAGGTTCACCTGCACCTCCTCCAAACTCATCTATTGCATCCGCAGCTCTAGATGTCAACTTATTTACATCGGCGAAACCAAGCGCAGGCTCGGCGATCGCTTCGCTCAACACCTGCGCTCGGTCCGCGTTGGCCAAACTGATCTCCCGGTGGCCGAGCACCTCAACTCCCCCTCCCACTCCCAGTCTGTCCTTTCTGTCATGGGCCTCCTCCAGTGCCATAGTGAGGCCCACCGGAAATTGGAGGAACAGCACCTCATATTTCGCCTGGGCAGCTTGCAGCCCAGCGGCATGAACATTGACTTCTCCAACTTTAGATAGTTCCTCTGTCCATCTCTTCCCCTCCCCCTTCCCAGTTCTCCCTCTATCTTCCTGTCTCCACCTATATCCTTCCTTTGTCCCGCCCCCCCCTGACATCAGTCTGAAGAAGGGTCTCGACCCGAAACGTCACCCATTCCTTCTCTCCCGAGATGCTGCCTGACCTGCTGAGTTACTCCAGCATTTTGTGAATAAATATCTATAGTCTCTCATTACAAAACAAAGAGAGGAGCTATTTCTTGTGTTGTATCCCTCGATGACTCTGGACTTTGCAAAACACATCTGTAGTAATGTCTGCACATTACCCCTCTCCTTGAAAATTCATTCACCTCGTCAATGAAGTTTAGTTGCAGATTTAAACACAATTTCTGGTTGGCTGTGTAAATCCAAATCCATTTTACTTTCAGTATAGTTCAGTTTAGTTCATTGTCCCGTGTGCCGAGGTACAGTGAAAAGCTCTTGTTGCGTGCTAACCTGTCAGCGGAAAGACAATACACGATTACAATTGAGCCATCCACACTGTACAGATACATGTTAAAGGAATAACGTTTAATGCAAGATAAAGCCAGCAAAGTCCGATCAAGGATAGTCCGAGGGTTTCACCGATGAGGTAGATAGTAGTTCAGCACTGCTCTCTGGTTGTGGTAGGACGGTTCAGTTGCCTGATAACAGCCGGGAAGAAACTGCCCCTGAATCTGGAGGTGTGCGTTTTCACACTTCTGTACCTCTTGCCCGATGGGAGAGGGGAGAAGAGGGAGTGGCCGGGGTGAGACTGGTCCTTGATTGTGCTGCTGGCCTTGCCGAGGCAGCGTGAGGTGTAGATGGAGTCGACAGAAGGGAGGTTGGTTTGTGTGATGGTCTGGGCTGCGTCCACAATTCTCTGCAATTTTCTTGTGGTCTTGGGTGGAGCTGTTCCCAAACCAAGCTGTGATGTATCCCAATTCTTCTGGCAACTCCCTGCCTCCTCATCCGAGAACCTGGAATCAGATTCCAAGTTCTTCAATCACTTCTACATCTTTTCTCCCAAATAATTTATTTCAGCCACTGCTTGTTTCTGAAGTTGACAGCCATTAAAACATAATCACCTAATTTCACTGTGGATCTAATTTTGGTTAAATAATGTTTTTACAAGATGCACATGAATTAAATTACCGGTGATGTACTGCTAGATACATTTAATAACAGCAATTTTGTTATTCAGCAACAAAGTTTATACCAAGGATGAAGTTTTGAAAATTGAAAAGTAATTGCAGTTGAATGAAAGAAACCATCTTGTGTGTTCAATTGTGGTCTCGATCCAGAGTAATCTTTTGTGGGGGTGGAGAAGGACAATAGACAATAGACAATAGGTGCAGGAGGAGGCCATTCGGCCCTTCGAGCCAGCACCGCCATTCAATGTGCGGAGTCAGGGGGTATGGGGAGAAAGCAGGAACGGGGTACTGATTGAGAATGATCAGCCATGATCACATTGAATGGCGGTGCTGGCTCGAGGGGCCGAATGGCCTACTCCTGCACCTATTGTCTATTGTCTATTGTCTAATGTGATCATGGCTGATCATTCTCAAGGAGGGGGTGGGGTGGGGGGGTCACAGTTGTGATGCAGATGGCAGAGAAGCCAATTGCACAGCAGGATCCCATAAATAGCAGCATTAGACTTGAGAGACTGTGGATGTACAGGCCCTTCGGCCCATCGAGTCCGCGCCGACCAGCGATCTCCCCGTACGCTCCAACTATCCTACACACTGGGGACAATTTACAATTTACAGAAGCCAATTAACCTACAAACCCGCACGCCTTTGGGGTGTGGATGGAAACCGGAGCACCCTGGAGAAAACCTGGGCGGGTCACAAGGGGAGAACGTCCAAACTCCGTACAGACAGCGCCCGGGGTCAGGATCGAACCCGGGTCTCTGGCGCTGTAAGGCAGCAACTCTACCGCCGCGCCACCATGCCGCCGTAGATTCGTACAGCATGGAAACAGGCCCTTCAAAACTTGCCCACGCCGACCAAGGTGCCCCATCTACACTAGTCTCACCTGCCCGTGTTTGGCCCTCTAAACCTGTCCTATCTACGTACCTATCCAAATGTCTTTTAAATGCTGTTATAGTACCTGGCTCAACTACCTCCTCCGGCAGCTCATTCCATACTAGGGTTGCCAACTGTCCCATATTAGCCGGGACATCCTGAATTTTGGGCTAAATTGGCTTGTCCCGTACGGGACTGCCCTTGTCCCATATTGGGCCCGGGGGCTGCTGTAGGCCCGGACAGTGTGGTTGGGAAAAAGCTGCAGATGCTGGTTAAAACCTGGACAGCGTAGGTGTGGTGTGGACAGTGTAGGTGTGGTGTGGACAGTGTAGGTGTGGTGTGGACAGTGTAGGTGTGGTGTGGACAGTGTAGGTGTGGTGTGGACAGTGTAGGTGTGGTGTGGACAGTGTAGGTGTGGTGTGGACAGTGTAGGTGTGGTGTGGACAGTGTAGGTGTGGTGTGGACAGTGTAGGTGTGGTGTGGACAGTGTAGGTGTGGTGTGGACAGTGTAGGTGTGGTGTGGACAGTGTAGGTGTGGTGTGGACAGTGTAGGCCCGGAGGCCCCGGCGCCACCTAATGGAGGTTGCCTAGCAACCCGCCTCCCAGGTAGACACAAAAAGCTGGAGTAACTCAGCGGGTCAGGCAGCATCTCTGGAGAGAAGGAATGGGTGGTGTTTCTGGGCTGGTGCCTCTAAATTAAACTAAACTAAACTAAACTAGAAGTCTGAGGAAGGGTCTCGACCCGAAACGTCACCCATTCCTTCTCTCCAGAGATGCTGCCAGTCCCGCTGAGTTACTCCAGCTTTTTGTGTCAAAACTAAACTAAAAAAACCTCTTCGCAAAATTATTCTTCTCGAGTCTTCACAATTCAGAGCTAATAACCTATTAGGGCTAATTACAGTAATCTGCATACCTGAATTTACATCCAAGCACGTTTCAATCAGGTTATTATGCTGGAAGATCTAACATGGATCAGAGCTTCCACGGGCTAAACATAAGTATTTATTTACAAATTAAAAGAATAAAATGAAACAGAAATTGCCAGCACTTCAATAGAGTAAATTATTTTTTAGATTTAGATTTAGATTTAGAGATACAACGCGGAAACAGGCCCTTCGGCCCACCGGGTCCGCGCCGCCCAGCGATCCCTGCACACTAACACTATCCTACACACACTAGGGACAATTTTTACATTTGCCCAGCCAATTAACCTACAAACCTGTACGTCTTTGGAGTGTGGGAGGAAACTGAAGATCTCGGAGAAAACCCACGCAGGTCACGGGGAGAACGTACAAACTCCGTACAGACAGCACCCGTGGTCAGGATCGAACCCGGGTCTCCGGCGCTGCATTCGCTGTAAGGCAGCAACTCTACCGCTGCACCACCGTGCCGCTACTATGTGTAATCTAGGGTTGCCAACTGTCCCGTATTAGCCGGGACATCCCGTATTTTGGGCTAAATTGGTTTGTCCCGTAGGGGACCACCCCCTTGTCCCGTATTAGGCCCGTGGGCCGCTGTTGGCCTGGACAGTGTAGGCTAACGGAGTGTGTTCGCCTGACGGAGGTTGCGTAGCGACCCGCCTCCCGGCCCGGGCGGCCGCCGTTGGTGGAGCGGGAGCACGTGGCCGCTGGCTGGGTGAGGTCACGTGGGGCGCGGGGCGGTGACGTCACCTTGTCCCGTATTTGGGAGTGAGCTGGTTGGCAACCCTAGTGTAATCATACAAAAGACAGTCTTGCGTTTTCTACTGCCCTGCACAGCATTCGGACACCAGGGGCCATGAACTACATAGAAGGTTCAGTCACTATTCTAATGTAGGAAAGACACAAACTGCTGGAGTAAAGGGTGGCATGGTGGCGCATCGGTAGAGTTGCTGCCTCACAGGGCCAGGGATCCGGGTTCGATCCTGACTACAGGTGCTGTCTGTACGGAGTTTGTACGTTCCCCCCGTGACTGCGGGTTTTGTTCGGCCAAATTCAAACATAATGGGTGGAACGCAGGGAAAGATACAGAGTGCAGAATGTAGTTCTTCACATTCTGATCCCTTTTTTCGTTTATTCACAAAATGCTGGAGTAACTCAGCGGGTCAGGCAGCATCTCGGGAGAGAAGGAATGGGTGACGTTTCGGGTCGAGACCCTTCTTCAGACTGATGTCAGGGGGGACGGGACAAAGGAAGGATATAGGTGGAGACAGGAAGATAGAGGGAGATCTGGGAAGGAGGAGGGGAAGAGAGGGACAGAGGAACTATCTAAAGTTGGAGAAGTCAATGTTCATACCACCGGGCTGCAAGCTGCCCAGGCGAAATATGAGGTGCTGTTCCTCCAATTTCCGGTGGGCCTCACTATGGCACTGGAGGAGGCCCATGACAGAAAGGTCAGACTGGGAGTGGGAGGGGGAGTTGAAGTGCTCAGCCACTGGGAGATCAGTTTGGCCAACGCAGACCGAGCGCAGGTGTTGAGCGAAGCGATCGCCGAGCCTGCCCTTGGTTTCGCCGATGTTTTTTGGACGTAGAGTAGGAGGGCAGGAGAATTTTTTTAGTTTAGTTTAGTTTAGTTTAAAGATACATCATGGAATCAGGCCCTTCGGCCCATCGAGTCCAGACCAGCCAGCAATCACCGCACACTAACACTATCTTACACACACACGGGACAATTTATATTTATACCAAGCCAATTAACCACAAACCTCTACGTTTGAACCTTTGTTTTATTTGGGGCCAGGTTTATATAAACATAGCACAAAAAGTAAGGAAATTTGTGTTTGGTAGATTATTTCTTTGTTGTAACAATGCTTCTTGGCAATAAATCTTATACCGTTGGAAAGCCTGTTTATTTCCCTTTTAAATGGTGCCACATTTGTAAGGAACATGCATTTGTGGGATGAGCAGCAGAGCTGAGTATGTGGGTTGCGCCCATGAAAAATCTGCCAAATCTTCTCTGCCACTGCCAAACAGCTTATTCTGCCATTGACTCTTGTTCGGTGTTGTTTGGTGGATTGGATGATTGAAGTCTGAAGAAACAAGACATATTGGCAATTTAACAATTTATTCATTTAATAAACAGGAGACTCAGTAGCGTGTGGAAGAACCATACACAGCCACAACAGCCTGGCACCTCCTCCTCATGCTGGTCACCAGCCTGGTCACACACTGTTGTGGGATGGCATCCCATTCTTCAACCAGCATTTGTCACAAGTCAGCCAACGTGGTTGTGTTGGTCACTCTGGCACGAACAGCACGCCCAAGCTGATCCCACAAGTGTTCAATGGGGTTGAGGTCAGGACTGCTGGCAGGCCATTACATCCTCCCCACTCCCAAATTCTGGAGGTAGTCTCTGAGAAACCCTGCTCTGTGGGGGCGAGCATTGTCATCTTGGAGGATAGAGTTCGGTCCCAGACTGTGGAGATATGGGATTGCCACTGGTTGCAGAATCTCATCTCGATATCTCTCTGCATTGAGATTGCCTCCAATGATGACAAGCCTCGTTTTTCCAGTGAGGGAAATGCCGCCCCACACCATCACACTGCCTCCACCAAAAGATGTTACTCTATCGGTGCAGCAATCAGCATAGCGTTCTCCGCGTCTTCTCCACACTTTGACCCTATGATCCAACTGCCGTAGGCAGAATCTGGACTCATCGCTGAACATAACGTTCCTCCACATGTTCAGGTTCCAGTGCACGTGTTGCCGACACCAGCGCAAACGGGCCTGACGGTGAAGGGCAGTCATGGCAGGCCTCCTGGCAGCCCTATGAGACCGGAGATCGGCTGCGTGCAGTCTGTTCCGAATTGTCTGGGCAGAGAGCCGTCGGCCATATCGTCCTGCAAACGACTGCAAATCTGTAGAAGACAGCCTACGGTTCCTAAGCGCTGACAGGGTGAGGAAACGGTCTTCTTCAGGTGTCGTCTTTTTGGGACGCCCACTTCGCGGCCTGTCTCTGACATCCCCCGTTATATGGAACTTGGCCTTCACTTTGGAGATGGTACTAGGGCTCACTCCAAATAATGCCGCAACTTGGTTTTGCGGAACACCAGCTTGAAGTTGCCCTATCGCACGGGCCCTATCCAGATCAGTCAAACGTGGCATGCCGATTCTTGGAGCAGACACCTACTGACCACTGTAGCAGGGTCCATGCTCACAGATGCTGCCAATCAGGTGCCAATCAGGCACCTGATTGTCAGCACCTGGGGGTACCAGAAGCTCAAAACAAGAGTCAATAGCAACAGCAGAATAAGCTGTTTGGCATTGGCAGAGAAGATTTGGCAAATTTTTCATGGGCGCAACCCATATACTCAGCTCTGCTGCTCATCCTACAAATGCATGTTCCTTACAAATGTGCCACCATTTAAAAGGGAAATAAACAGGCTTTCCAACGGTATAAGATTTATTGCCAAGAAGCATTGTTACAACAAAGAAATAATCTACCAAACACAAATTTCCTTACTTTTTGTGCTATGTTTATATATATCTTTTAAATGAATCTGCCAGTGAAATGGTCGTTTTAAAGACCTGGAGACACATGTTTTTCTGTGCAGGAAGGAACTGCAGATGCTGGTTTACACCGAAGATAGACACAAAGTGCTGGAGTAACTCAGCAAGAATTTCATTGTTCCATCTGGGACATATGATGATAAAACGCTCTTATTTATTCACAAAATGCTGGAGTAACTCAGCAGGTCAGGCAGCATCTCAGGGGAGAAGGAATGGGTGACGTTTTGGGTCGAGACCCTTCTCTCCTGATTTTCTCTCCTGAGATGCTGCCTGACCTGCTGAGTTACTCCAGCATTTTGTGAATAAATACCTTCGATTTGTACCAGCATCTGCAGTTATTTTCTTATAAAACACTCTTGACTCTTGACTATAATAACCTTCCAACACAACTTTGTGGATGGTGAAACACACAAAGAAAGCTGGACAGACACAAAATGCTGGAGTAACTCAGCGGGTCAGGCAGCATCTCTGGAGTGAAGGAATGGGTGGCGTTTCGGGTCGAGACCCTTCTTCAGATTAGTTGTAGGCACATTAGTTGTGCATGGTCTCCATAGATGCTGCCGGACCCGCTGAGACCCGCTTCTTGCCATAGAGGGAGTACAGAGAAGGTTCACCAGGTTGATCCCTGGGATGGCAGGACTTTCATATGAAGAAAGACTGGATAGACTCGGCTTGTACTCGCTGGAATTTAGAAGATTGAGGGGGGATCTTATAGAAACTTACAAAATTCTTAAGGGGTTGGACAGGCTAGATGCAGGAAGATTGTTCCCGATGTTGGGGATGTCCAGAACAAGGGGTCACAGTTTAAGGATAAGGAGGAAGTCTTTTAGGACCGAGATGAGAAAGTTTTTTTTCACACAGAGAGTGGTTAATCTGTGGAATTTTCTGCCACAGAAGGTAGTTGAGGCCAGTTCATTGGCTATATTTAAGAGGGAGTTAGATGTGGCCCTTGTGGCTAAAGGGATCAGGGGGTATGGAGAGAAGGCAGGTACGGGATACTGAGTTGGATGATCAGCCATGATCATATTGAATGGCGGTGCGTACAGGCTCGAAGGGCCGAATGGCCTACTCCTGCACCTATTTTCTATGTTTCTATGTTTCCACATACGTTTCTGTTCTGCACCTCTTCCACGGACTCGAATCTCATGACAAACGAGAAGGCAGTGGCTTCCTCCAAGCTAGACAAGAGTTAATAGAATTCTCGAGTGTAAAGCCAGCATTCAGTTAGCACTTCGAATTAGCACTTCAAACCAATGTTACAATCCCTCCAAGATCAAAGCATATCCTTACCTGCTTTGCACTGAGGTGCGAGCTGCTGGCCATCTTGAACTTAAAAGAGATGGGAAAAGCAACATTTCATAATCATTACAGAAGGACTTCCATAATACATGTCCATGTGATATGTGATCTGCGTTCACAAGTTGCCTTTATTGGTACGTCTCAGTATCTTAGTTGGGAAGGTCATTGCTCAGTGTTGGAGAGTGAGTTTTGCTTTCTGCCCAGGCTGCTCCAAGAAGTTGGGAGATCACATCACAGTTGCGCCTGTGGGCGGTCACGGTGGCGCAGCGGTAGAGTTGCCGCCTTACAGCGCTTGCAGCGCCAGAGACCCGGGTTCGGTCCCGACTACGGGCGCTGTCTGCACGGAGTTTGTACGTTCTCCCCGTGACCTGCGCGGGTTTTCTCCGAGATCTTCAGTTTCCTCCCACTTTCCAAAGACGTGCAGGTTTGTAGGTTAGTTGGCAAAGTTTATTATTGTCACGTGTATTGTTCGCTTTTTGTTTTAGTTTAGAGATACAGCGCAGAAACAGGCCCTTCGGCCCACCGGGTCCGCGCCGACCAGCGATCCCCACACACTCACACTACCCTACACACACTAGGGACAATTTTACCAAAGCCAATTAGCCTACAAACCTGCACGTCTTTGGAGTGCGGGAGGAAACCGAAGATCTCGGAGAAAACTCACGCAGGTCACGGGGAGAACGTGCAAACTCCGTACAGACAGCACCCGTGGTCGGGATGGAACCCAGGTCTGTGACGCTGTGAGGCGGCAACTCTACCGCTGCGCCACCGTGACGCCTCTTATTGAAGACGTCCCTCATGTGGTGCAGTGTTGGTCCACACTCTTTGATGCGCCCTAGGTTATTTTACACTTACCCTCAGTTTAGTTTATTGTCACGTGTATCGAGGTACAGTGAAAAGCTTTTGTTGCATGCTATCCGGTCGGCGGAAAGACAATTCTTGCTATTGAGGGCGTGCAGCGTAGGTTTACTCGGTTAATTCCCGGAATGGCGGGACTGTCATATGAGGAGATGTTATCGAAACGTATAAGATTATTAAGGGGTTGGACACGTCAGAGGCAGGAAACATGTTCCCAATGTTGGGGGAGTCCAGAACCAGGGGCCACAGTTTAAGAATAAGGGGTAGGCCATTTACAACTGAGATGAGGAAAACCCTTTTCAGTCAGAGAGTTGTGAATCTGTGGAATTCTCTGCCTCAGAAGGCAGTGGAGGCCAATTCTCAAGAGAGAGCTAGATAGAGCTCTTAAAGATAGCGGAGTCAGGGGGTATGGGGAGAAGGCAGGAACGGGGTACTGATTGAGAATGATCAGCCATGATCACATTGAATGGCGGTGCGTACAGGCTCGAAGGGCCGAATGGCCTCCTCCTGCACCTATTGTCTATTGTCTATAACACACGATTACAATGGAGCCCTATCACCTGTATGAACACCTACACTATATAAATGTAATTTGTTGTTACGTTTGTAAGACAAGTATTTCATTAGCTGGAGTGTTCTGTGCTGCCAAACCCCTGCTCTGTGTCCTGACTAGGGGGTGCACGCCACATTATTCTGACTGTTAAATTAGGCAGATGGTAATTGGGTATAATTGAGTAAAACTGGTATCGTAATTAATCTCCAGAGACTCGAGCAGATGGACCAGAAATGAGATGTGCACAAATGGTTGGGAAGTGCAAGGAGGAATTAAAGAAACGGCTTCATCAAAAGCACTCAGACTTTCCCCCCTCGCCGGCACGTCATGTAGGACCACCGGGGTCTTCGGGAGTTTATGAGAGATGGGAGGAGTAGAAAAGGAAGATCAAAACTTTCAGCTTCAACTTGCGAGACCTGATTCCCAGAATTAGATGGAACTAGACCCAGTGGACCCGTTGGGCCCAAACCTCTCCTGCATTGGTTCAGTACCCTCTCCTCCCTCCCCTCCCCTCTCCCCACTCCATCTCACTCCCCCCCCTCCTCCTTTCCCCCTCCCTCCTCCCCTGCTCTTCCCCACTCCATCTCACTCCCCCCCCTCCTCCTTTCCCCCTCCCTCCTCCCTGCTCTTCCCCCTCCCTCGCCCTCTCCCCCCTTCCCCTCCCCCCCACTCCATCCCCTTCAACCCCTCACTCCCCATCCCTCCTCCCCTCCCCCTCCCTCCCCCCCACTCCATCCCCCTCAACCCCATCCCTCACTCCCCGCCCCTCCCCTGCCCCTCCCCCTCTCCCCTCCCCTCCCCTCCCCCACCCCCCTCCCCCTCCCCCTCACTCCATCCCCCTCAACCCCCTCCCTCACTCCCCATCCCTCCTCCCCTCCCCTCCCCCCTCCCCTCCCCCCCACTCCATCCCCCTCAACCCCATCCCTCACTCCCCCGCCCCTCCCCTGCCCCTCTCCCCTCCCCTCCCCCATACCCCGCCCCCCCCCTCCCCCTCCCCCTCACTCCATCCCCCTCAACCCCCTTCCCCTCCCCCCACTCCATCCCCCTCAACCCCCTCCCTCACTCCCCATCCCTCCTCCCTCCCCCCTCTTTTCCTCCCCTGCTACCTCCCTCCCCCTCTCCCCCCTTCCCCTCCCCCCACTCCATCCCCTTCAACCCCCTCACTCCCCATCCCTCCTCCCCTCCCCCTCCCTCCCCCCCACTCCATCCCCCTCAACCCCCTCCCTCACTCCCCATCCCTCCTCCCCTCCCCTCCCTCTTCCCCTGCCCCTCCCCCACTCCATCCCCTCCCCCCCTCACTCCCCATCCCTCCTCCCCCCCACTCCATCCCCCTCAACCCCCTCCCTCACTCCCCATCCCTCCTCCCCTCCCCCTCCCTCCCCCCCACTCCATCCCCCACTCCATCCGTCCCCAGAATTAGACGGGATTGGTCTGCACGGACTCGGTGGGCCGAAGGGCCTGTTTCCACACTGCATTTTTCAACCAATTTTCGCGAAAATTGGTTGAAAAATGCAGTGTGGAAACAGGCCCTTCGGCCCACCGAATCCGTGCCAACCATTCACACCAGTTCTACTTCCTCATTCACTCCCTAAGCGCCAAGGGCAGTTTTTTCAGAGGGCCGACTCACCCCTGCAAACCCGCAAGTCTTTGGGGCGTGGGAGGAAACCGGAGCACCCGGAGAAAACCCACGCAGGTCACGGGGAGGACGTGCAAACTCCGTACAGACGGCGCCCGTAGTCGGGATCGAACCCGGGTCTCTGGCGCTGTGAGGCAGCAACTCTACCGCTGCAACCACCGTGTCGCCCATCCTGTGTCTAGAACGTGCTGTCAGTGCAGAAGCATTTACTAGAGATACGTTTAAGAGACACCCAGACAGACACTTGTACAAGTGGGGAATAGGGGGTGACAGGCAACCAAGATTAGGTTGGCATCAAGGTTGGCACAGACATTGTGGGCCGAAGGGCCTGTACCTGTGCTATATTGTTCATTAGTTTAGTTTAATTTAGTTCAGAGATACAGCGTGGAAACAGGCCCTTCGGCCCACCGTGTCCGCGCCGACCAGCGATCCCCGCACACTAACACTATCCTATACCCACAAGGGACAATTTTTACATTTATACCCAGCCAATTAACCTATAAACCTGTCCATCTTTGGGGGGTGCGGGAGGAAACGGAAGATCTCGGAGAAAACCCACGCAGGTCACGGGGAGAACGTACAAACTCCGTACAGACAGCGCCCGTAGTCGGGATCGAACCCGGGTCTCCGGCGCTGTGAGGCAGCAACTCTACCGCTGCGCCCTGCGGTACTTTGAAGTCGGGACTTCAAAAGAAAACTGGATAAAAGGAAAAGGAAATCTTAATTTTCAGGGGCCTTTGATACACACACTTCTACACGGGAGGTTCGTGTGCAAACCTCCTCTGCCTGGAATAGAGTTATAATGTTAACAAAGGTTGAGAATTGGGTGACAAACTCACTGGAGCTTGTTCACAAAATGCTGGAGTAACTCAGCAGGTCAGGCAGCATCTCAGGAGAGAAGGAATGGGTGATGTTTCGGGTCGAGACCCTTCACTGGAGCTTGGCCTTCTTGGAGTGCCAGCTTGGAACTGGTGGGTACCACAGCAATCAGTGCTAGTGTTTCAGATATCAACGCTACTTATCAATGATTTAGATAGTGTCATAGAGTGGTGCAGCTAGGGTTGCCAACTTCCTCACTCCCAAATACGGGACAAAGGGTGACGTCACCGCCCCGCGCCCCACGTGACCTCACCCAGCCAGCGGCCACGTGCTCCCGCTCCACCAATGGCGGCTGCCAACGTGCCCACCTGTCCACACCCACCCAACCTGCCCACACCGACCAACCTGCCCACACCGACCAACCTGCCCACACCAACCAACCTGCCCACACCGACCAACCTGCCAACATTGACCAACCTGCCAACATTGACCAACCTGCCCACACCGACCAACCTGCGCACACCAACCAACCTGCCCACACCGACCAACCTGCCCACACCGACCAACCTGCCCACACCGACCAACCTGCCCACACCGACCAACCTGCCAACATTGACCAACCTGCCAACATTGACCAACCTGCCCACACCGACCAACCTGCCCACACCGACCAACCTGCCCACACCGACCAACCTGCCCACGCCGACCAACCTGCCCACACCGACCAACCTGCCCACACCGACCAACCTGCCAACATTGACCAACCTGCCAACATTGACCAACCTGCCCACACCGACCAACCTGCACACACCAACCAACCTGCCCACACCGACCAACCTGCCCACACCGACCAACCTGCCCACACCGACCAACCTGCCCACACCGACCAACCTGCCAACATTGACCAACCTGCCAACATTGACCAACCTGCCCACACCGACCAACCTGCCCACACCGACCAACCTGCCCACACCGACCAACCTGCCCACACTGACCAAACCTGCCCACACCGACCAACCTGCCCACACCGACCAACCTGCCCACACCGACCAACCTGCCCACACCGACCAACCTGCCCACACCGACCAACCTGCCAACATTGACCAACCTGCCAACATTGACCAACCTGCCAACATTGACCAACCTGCCCACACCGACCAACCTGCCCACACCGACCAACCTGCCCACACCGACCAACCTGCCCACACCGACCAACCTGCCCACACCGACCAACCTGCCCACACCGACCAACCTGCCCACACTGACCAACCTGCCCACACCGACCAACCTGCCCACACCGACCAAACCTGCCCACACCGACCAACCTGCCCACACTGACCAAATCTGCCCACACCGACCAACCTGCCCACACCGACCAACCTGCCCACACCGACCAACCTGCCCACACCGACCAACCTGCCAA
>NC_135993.1:6116448-6133948 GCF_053455715.1 Rhinoraja longicauda
CACACTCTCCCCCCTCTCTCTCTCTCTGAGCCTCTGTGTGGAGACCACCACGTGACCAGGCCAAGGCCAAACGGGTTAAATTGATTTGTTCAGGTTTATTTTCTGAGTGGAAATAATCCAGACAGAAAGCAAGAAGAATGAATGACCAGCGGAAAGTCTTCGTCACCAAAGCGCCGACTGAATCCAACTACCCGGGGCAGACAGATTTCTCTGGGGAGATTTTTGAGCTCTTTCCCACCCACCAACCGCACCAATCTCCAACATGTGGAGTCTAGTTTAGTTTAGTTTAGAGTAGGGTTGCCACTTCCTCCTACAGTGTCCAGGCCCACAGTGTCCGGGCCTACACTGTCCGGGCCCACAGTGTCCCCCACAGTGTCCGGGCCTACACTGTCCGGGCCCACAGTGTCCGGGCCCACGGTGTTCGGGCCCACTGTGTCCGGGCCTACAGTGTCCGGGCCTACAGTGTCCGGGCCCACAGTGTCCGGGCCCACCGTGTCCGGGCCCATAGTGTCCGGGCCTACAGTGTCTGGGCCTACAGTGTCTGGGCCCCACAGTGTCCGGCCTACAGTGTCCGAGGCCCACAGTGTCCGGGCCTACACTGTCCAGGCGTACACTGTCCAGGCCCACAGTGTCCGGGCCTACAGCGCCGTCTGGGCCTAATACGGGACAAGGGCGATCCAGTACGGGACAAACCAATTTAGCCCAAAATATGGGATGTCCCGGCTGATAAGGGACAGTTGGCAACCCTAGTTTAGAGATATAGCACGGAAACAGGCCCTTCGGCCCACCAAGACCACGCCGACCAACGGACAATTTTACAGTTTATACCAAGCTAATTAACCTCCAGGTTATGCAGGAAAAATCTCCTGGACTTCAGCAGTCCAGAGCCAGGGATCACAGTTTAAGAATAAGGGGTAGGCCATTTAGGACTGAGAAGAGGGTAAAACGTTTTCACCCAGAGAGTTGTGAATCTGTGAATTCTCTGCCACAGAAGGCAGTGGAGGCCAATTCAATGGATGTTTTCAAGAAAATGTTAGATTTAGCTCTTGGGGCTAACGGAATCAAGGGATATGGGGAGAAAGCAGGAACGGGGTACTGATTTTGGATGACCAGCCATGATCATATTGAATGGCGGTGCTGGCTCGAAGGGCCGAATGGCCTACTCCTGGACCTATTTTCTGTTTCTACAAACCTGGACGTCTTTGGAGAGTGGGAGGAAACCGGAGCTTCCTGGAGAAAACCCACGCAGGTCACTGGGAGAACGTACAAACCCCGTACAGACGGCGCCCGTAGTCAGGATCGAACCCGGGTCTCCGGCGCTGTGAGGCAGCAACTCTACCGCTGCGCCAAAGGTCTCTTGGCAAAGTGGCTCCAATATCAGGACCCAAAAACAGCCTGCGTATTTGCCCGGATCTGTCCAAAAAGAAAATATAGTTTCCAGATAGAAACATAGAAAATAGGTGCAGGAGTAGGCCATTCGGTCCTTCGAGCCTGTACGCACCGCCATTCAATATGATCATGGCTGATCATCCAGCTCAGTATCCCGTACCTGCCTTCTCTCCATACCCCCTGATCCCTTTAGCCACAAGGGCCACATCGAACTCCCTCTTAAATATAGCCAATGAACTGGCCTCAACTACCTTCTGTGGCAGAGAATTCCACAGACCCACCACTCTCTGTGTGAAAAAAAAAAGTTCTCATCTCGGTCCTAAAAGACGTCCCCCTTATCCTTAAGCTGTGACCCCTTGTTCTGGACTTCCCCAACATCGGGAACAATCTTCCCGCATCTAGCCTGTCCAACCCCTTAAGAATTGTATATGTTTCTATAAGATCCCCCCATCAGTCCTTCTAAATTCCAGCGAGTACAAGCCGACAATGTCCCAAGTCAAAGTTGGAGGTCGGTGGCAGGCTAGTGTTTGATATCTCTGCCTTTAGATTCTTCCTGATGGATTTCCCCACACACCCAGCTAGCTCGCTGTCAGCATTGTTGATGTTGAGTTAGATTGTCTTTCCATTTAGTTCTGGCATTTTGTCAGTTCTCTACCTCTTATAATCCCTTCCCCCCTATTCTTCAAGCTTTTGCTTGGCGTTAGTGTTCCTGTTATATCTATCCTACTAATTATCTCTGATTTATCCCTTGCGTGCATCTGCCTTGCTGTTTCATGGCTCTTGTGCATTTGAAGGCTTCATATCTCTCCGGTCTCTCCATAAGTGCCAATTCCCTTTTCCATCTCTCTCTCTATCTCTCTCTCTCCCCCTCCCTCTCTCTCCCTCTCCCCCTCCCTCTCTCTCCCTCTCCCTCTCTCTTTTTTTCACCTTGGCAGACTTGAAGGAAAATATCATCCCCTCTCTCTCTCTCTCTCTCTCTCTCTCTCTCTCTCTCTCTCTCTCTCTCTCTCTCTCTCTCTCTCTCTCCTCCTCTCTCCCTCTCTCTTCCCCCTTTCTTCCCCCTCTCCTCCCTCTCTCCTCCCTCTCTCTCTCCCTCTCTCTTCTGCCTCTCTTCCTCCCTCTCCCTCCTCTCTCTCACCCTCTCTCCTCTCCCCGTCCCTCTCTCTCCCTCTCCCTCTCTCTTTTTTTCACCTTGGATGACTTGAAAGGAAAATATAATCTCTCTCTCTCTCTCTCTCTCTCTCTCTCTCTCTCTCTCTCTCTCTCCTCTCTCTCTCTCTCTCTCTCTCTCCTCTCTCTCTCTCTCTCTCTCTCTCTCTCTCTCTCTCTCTCTCTCTCTCTCTCTCTCTCTCTCTCTCTCCTCTCCCTCCCCTCCCTCTCTCTCCCTCTCCCTCTCCCTCTCTCTCTCTCCCTCTCCCCCCCCCCCCTCTCTCCCCCTCTCTCCCTCTCAATCCCTCCCTCTCTCTCCCTCTCTCTTTTTTTTCACCTTGGCAGACTTGGAAGGAAAATATCATCCCTCTCTCTCTCTCTCTCTCTCGCTCTCTCGCTCTCTCACGCCCCCTCTCTCCCTCTCCCTCCCCCCTCTCTCTTCCCCCCTCTCTCTCCCTCTCCCCCCCCCCTCTCTTCCCCCCTCCCTCTCCCTTCCCCCCTCTCATCCCTCTCTCTCTCCTCCTCTCTCTGTTCTTATCTCATTGTCTTCCTCTGTCTGGGCCTCCCTGTCTGGTTCTCCCCCCTTTTCTCCCCATCACTATGTTTCTTTGCTGATTCTATGCAGGATTTGGGAATGACTAACAGTCCTGAAGTGCTTCAGGAGATCACAGGAAGCAGAGCAGACGAACTATTCTGTTTTTCACTCTCTGTTACATTTTTGCCTCTGAGCCAGGAGGTCTAATAGTTTAGTTTGTTTAATTTGGTTGTTTAGTTTAGAGATACAGTGCGGAAACAGGCCCTTCGGCCACTGATTCCCTGCTGACCAGTGATCCCCGCACACTAACACTATCCTACACCACTAGGGACAATTTACAATTTTACCGAAGCCAATTAGTGTACGTCTTTGGAGTGTGGGAGGAAACCGGAGCACCCGGAGAAAACCCACGCAGGTCACGGGGAGAACGTACAAACTCCGTACAGACAACGCCCGTAGTCGGGATCGAACCCGGGACTCTGGAGCTGTGAGGCAGCAACTCTTACCGCTGCGCCACCGTAGGTTGCTGGTTCAAATCTATTTCAGTTCGGCAAAAACCTGAACACACAAGGACGCAAATGTTGGCACAGAATAGTGCAACAGATCAATAACAATGATGGTGAACGATGGGGCAGCAAAGAAACACAGAACCTAGGTGTAGGAGTAGGCCATTCGGCCCTTCGAGCCTGTACGCACCGCCATTCAATGTGATCATGGCTGATCATCCACAATCAGTACCCCGTTCCTGCCTTCTCCCCATACCCCCTGACTCCGTTAGCCCAAAGAGCTCCATCCAACTCTCTCTTGAAAACATCCAGTGAATCGGCCTCCACAGCCCTCTGTGGCAGAGAATTCCACAGAATCCACACAGAATCTGCGGCCTGTCCCTGCTCCTGTTTCTTAAAGCATTGGTTCTAACATTGAGGGACTGCTGCACCTTTGGAGGTGCTTGGAACGCGATATTAAATGGCCGTCTTCTCTCTGAAGTGGATGGAAAAGATGGATTGGGAGCCCTTCCCCACCAGTACTGTACCCCAGTGTTACACACACACACACACACACACACACACACACACACACACACACACCACACACACACACACACACACACACACACATCCGTCCCCACCAGTACTGTACCCCAGTGTTACACACACACACACACACACACACACACACACACACACACACACACACACACACACACACACACACACACACACACACACACCCCCGTCCCCACCAGTACTGTACCCCAGTGTTACACACACACACACACACACACACACACACACACACACACACACACACACACACCCCCGTCCCCACCAGTACTGTACCCAGTGTCACACACACACCACACACACACACACACACACACACACACACACACACACACACACACACACACACACACACACACACACACACACACACACACACACACACACACCACACACACACACACACACACACACACACACACACACACCCGTCCCCACCAGTACTGTATCCCAGTGTTACACACACACACACACACACACACACCCCCGTCCCCACCAGTACTGTACCCCACTGGGAGACGGCGGGGGTTGGAGTCGGTGCGGGGGGTCTCTGGGCCGGTCGGGAGGCCCGGCCTGTCACAGTCGACTGGATCTGACCACCCTCCACACGGCTGCTGGCAGCGATCGTCTGAGTCTTGCCTTAACACACTAATCTTGTTTCTGCCCACTACCCTGCAACCCCTCTCTCCCTCTCTCTCCTTCCCTCTCCCTCTCCCCTTCACCTCTCCTCCCCCCTCCTCCTTCTCCCCCTCCCCGTCCCACTCCCCCTCCATCCCCCCCTCTCTCTCCCTCTCCCCGCTTCTACTCCCCCATCCCTCTACTCTCCCTCTCCCTCCCCCTGTCCCCCTCACCTTGCCTCTACTCCCCCCTCACCTTGCCTCCCTCTTCCCCTCTTCCTCTCCCTCCCCTCTTTCTCTCTCCCCGCTCCCCCTCTTCCGCCCACTTTCCCTCCCCGTCCCACTCCCCCACCCCCCCCCCTCCCTCCCTCTCCCCCTCGCCTCTCCTCCCCCTGCCCCCCCACTCCCCCTCCCCATCCCACTCCCCCTCCTTTCCTCCCTCTCTCTCCCTCTCCCCCTCACCTTGCCTCTACTCCCCCCCTCCCCCCCTCCCTCCCTCTTCCTCTCTCTCCCTCTCCCCTTCCCCCTCGCCTCTCCTCCCCCACTCCCCTCTCCCTCCCCGTCCCACTCCCCCTCCTTTCCCCCCTCTCCCTCTATATCCCCCTCACCTTGCCTCTACTCCCCCCCCCTCCCTCTCCCTCCTCTTCCTCTCTCTCCCTCTCCCCTTCCCCCTCGCCTCTCCTCCCCCACTCCCCTCTCCCTCCCCGTCCCGCTCCCCTCCTTTCCCCCTCTCTCTCTATATCCCCCTCACCTCGCCTCTACTCCCCCACTCCCCCTCTCCCTCCCTGTCCCCCTCACCTTGCCTCCCTCTCCTCCCCCCAACTCTCCCCCCTCTCTCTCTCTCCCCCCCTCCTCCCTCCTCCCTCCCCCTCCGTCTCCCTCTACCCTTCTCCCCGCTCCTCCTCCCCCCAACTCCCCCTCCCTCTCCCGTCCCACTCCCCCCCCCTCTCCCCCTCACCTTGCCTCTACTCCCCCCCTCACCTTGCATCCCTTCTCCCCCCTCCCCCCTCCCTTCTCCCCCCTCCTCCCTCCTCCTCTCCCCCCACTCCCCCCCCCCCTGCCCTGTGCTCCTGTGTCCTGCAGGCTTCTATGAGCTGAGTGAAGGGCCATCCCCAGCTCTGTCCGAGTCCTCGGCCTCCATCTTTGCTGAATGTTTCCCCAGCCTGCAGGCTGCCGCGTGCAACTACCCGCGGCTTGGCTTGGCCGACCCTCGCGCTAGTTACGCAAAACGATCGCCCCAAATCTTTAGGTACGTTGAGAGCGCAGGCAACTGGCTGGACAGACCGCAACCCGCGGCGTGGAAACAGGCCCCTTCGGCCGCGCCCAGGCCACGCCCGCCATGTCCCACGTTGTCCCCATTTTCTCATCCACTCCTAGGGGTTGCCAACCGTCCCGTATTAGCCGGGACATCCCGCATTTTGGGCTTGTCCCCGTACGGGACCACCCTTGCCCCATATTAGTAGGGTTGCCAACTCCCTCACTCCCAAATACGGGTGACGTCACCGCCCCGCGCCCCACGCGACCTCGCCCTGCCAGCGGCCCACGTGCTCCCGCTCCACCAATGGCGGCCGCCATTGGTGGAGCGGGAGCGCGTGGGCGCTGGCTGGGTGAGGTCACGTGGGGCGCGGGGTGGTGACGTCACCTTGTCCCGTATTTGGGAGTGAGGAAGTTGGCAACCCTAGGCCGGATTCACGTGCAGGCCTAGCCACGGTTGACTTCCTTGCTTGAAGAACGTTAGTTTAGTTTCGAGATGCAGCCCTTCGGCCCATCGAGTCCGCACCGACCAGCGATCCCCGCAAAATTAACACTGCCCGACACGCACTAGGGACAATTTACATTTATACCAAGTCAATTAACCTGCAAACCTGGAGTGTGGGAGGAAACCGGAGCACCCGGAGAAAACCCACGCAGGTCACGGGGAGAACGGGGAATGGCGGCCGCCATTGGTGGAGCGGGAGAGCGTGGGCGCTGGCTGGGTGAGGCCACGCGGGGCGCGGAGCGGAGACATCACCCTCTGTCCCGTATTTGGGAGTGAGGAAGTTGGCAACCCCTACCCCACTCCCAACACATTGAACGAATTGAAGGTATTTATTCACAAAATGCTGGAGTAACTCAGCAGGTCAGGCAGCATCTCGGGAGAGAAGGAATGGGTGACGTTTCGGGTCGAGACCCTTCTTCAGACGAAGAAATGGGTGACGTTAGAAGGAATGGGTGACGTTTCGGGTCGAGACCCTTCTTCAGACTGAAGAAGGGTCTCGACCCGAAACGTCACCCATTCCTTCTCTCCCGAGATGCTGCCTGACCCGCTGAGTTACTCCAGCATTTTGTGAATAAATACCTTCAATTTGTACCAGCATCTGCAGTTATTTTCTTATACATTGAATGAATTGAATTTGAATCCATTTTATTAGCCAAGTGTGTACACCTACCAGGGCCTGTTTGCATGCTGTGTCTGTAAACTAACCTTAACTGAACTAAACATGCCGATTTAAAATGTGCACGGCTTCCGGCTTGTTCACTAACTCTCAAAGCACCTAACCCCACCCTACCCCAACTACCACAAAACCTACCTGTGACTTAACATCCTTACTGGTCCAGTCCATCTGTCTTTACCCTGGGGGCGACTGATGGGCTCATAACGTCGGATCTTTCCTCTATCCCGCGTCTGTCCAGGGACTCAGGCTACGGATGGGGCAGGGAGTGGGGAGGGTCGATGAGGAGGGTCGGTCGGCCCCTGGGGCCTGGACAAGATGGCCGCCAGCGGGTCCAGGTCACACCAGAGTCTTCCGGGCCTACGTCCGTGCCCCTGGAGATGGAACACGAACACGCGGTGCCAAGGGGACTCTGGAGGCCTCTCGTGAAGGCCGGTCGCCGCGGGAAGGTGTGGGGGAGGGGTCGAGCGTATCATAGATAAAGATGCCACCGTTATATTTTAATGACAGCCTGATGCAATGCCACCATTGTAAGTCTTTGCACCTTCTGGTAAACTGTAAGATGCAATCACTGAATAAAGTCCTCGTTAGGAAGGGAAAATAAAAGTGCTGGATCGGACGGTGCAGAGGGAGATAGAGGCTGTATCTGACCCATGCTGCCTCTGCCCTGGGACTATTTAACACAGAAACATAGAAAATTGGTGCAGGAGGAGGCCATTCGGCCCTTCGAGCCAGCACCACCATTCAATGTGATCATGGCTGACCATCCACAATCAGTAACCTGTGCCTTGCCTTCTCCCCATATCAATAGACCATAGACAATAGACGCAGGAGGAGGCCATTCGGCCCTTCGAGCCAGCACCGCCATTCAATGTGATCATGGCAAATCATTCACAATCAGTTCCTGCCCTCTCCCCATACCCCCTGACTCCGCTATCCTTAAGAGCTCTATCTAGCTCTCTCTTGAATGCATTCAGAGAATTGGCCTCCACTGCCTTCTGAGGCAGAGAATTCCACAGATTTACAACTCTCTGACTGAAAAAGTTTTTCCTCATCTCCGTTCTAAATGGCCTACCCCTTATTCTTAAACTGTTGCCCCTTGTTCTGGACTCCCCCAACATTGGGAACATGTTTCCTGCCTCTAACGTGTCCAACCCCTCAATAATCTTATATGTTTCAATAAGATCCCCTCTCATCCTTCTAAATTGATTCCGCTAATTGATTTTGCTAGCCCCTAGAGCTCTATCTAACTCTTTTAAATTCATCCAGTGAATTGGCCTCCACTGCCTTCTAGACAATAGACAATAGGTGCAGGAGGAGGCCATTCGGCCCTTCGAGCCAGCACCACCATTCAATGTGATCATGGCGGATCATTCTCAATCAGTACCCCGTTCCTGCCTTCTCCCCATACCCCCTGACTCCGCTATCCTTAAGAGCTCTATCCAGCTCTCTCTTGGATGTATTCAGAGAATTGGCCTCCACTGCCTTCTGAGGCAGAGAATTCCACAGATTCACAACTCTGGTTGAAAAAGTTTTTTTCTCACCTCAGTTTTAAACGGCCTCCCCTTTAATCTTAGACTGTGTGGCCCCTGGTTCTCGATTATTCTTAGACTGTGTGGCCCTTGGTTCTCGATTATTCTTAGACTGTGGCCCCTGGTTCTGGAACGGGGATAAAGTTGGTCATTTTCTCTGAATCTATTCTGTGTTGCCCCAGCTCCTGGAAAGGCCACATGAACCCGATGGGCCTGTGCATCAGTGGTCTACTCTGTATCTACCCCGTGATATCCATGCCCTGGCAGTGTTTGATGGGACATGATAGCGGGAGGTCCATTCCTTATCTGACCCCTACTGTCCCAACCCTGGGAATACCTGATGCAGCAGTGTGGAAGGGATGTTACTTTCTATCTCACCTACACTACCCCGAGACTGGGAGTGTGTGATGATGGGGTAATAAAGTTGGAGCTTCACTACATCTGACTCCTGCTGTCCCTACCCTGGGTTTATTTGATGGGATGGTGTGGAGGGTAGTTTAACGCCACATCTTGCCCTTGCTGATCCTGCCCTGGGAGTAGGGGTTGCCAACTGTCCCGTATCAGCCGGGACATCCCGTATATTGGGCTAAATTTGTTTGTCCCGTATGGGACCGCCCTTATCCCGTATTAGGCCCGGACAGTGTAGGCCCGGACTGTGTAGGCCCGGACAGTGTAGGCCCCGACAGTGTAGGCCCGGACACTGTAGGCCTGCAGGCCGCTGTAGGCCCCGACAGTGTAGGCCCGGACACTGTAGGCCCGGACACTGTAGGCCTGCAGGCCGCTGTAGGCCCGGACACTGAAGGCCCGGGCAGTGTAGGCCCGGACAGTGCAGGCCCGGACACTGTAGGCCTGCAGGCTGCTGTGGGCCCGGGCAGTGTAGGCCCGAACAGTGTAGGCTAACGGAGTGTGTTCGGGGAGCGGGGCCGAGAGTGTTCGCCGAATGGAGGTTGCCTAGCAACCTGCCTCCCGGGCCGGGCAGCCGCCATTGGTGGAGCGGGAGCACGTGGCCGCTGGCTGGGTGAGGTCACGTGGGGCGCGGGGCGGTGACGTCACCCTTTGTCCCTTATTTGGGAGCGAGGAAGTTGGCAACCCCTTACCGTGCTGTCCCTGCTCCGGGGGGAGGGTTTGGTGCTTGGCCTTGTTGACCAGTTCCCTCTGACGTTTGGGCCCCGATTGTTCTTTCAGCTGAGCCTCTGCAGGCGGAGCAGGAGGAGAGCCTGAGCTACACGGACAGCGACTATGTGTCATCGGTGCCCCGATCCTTCTCGGCCACGCACACGGAGTCGCTGGAGGCCCTGGCGGACGCCCGCTCCAAGTACCAGTCGGACCTGCTGAGCCGCGAAGGCCTGCAGCACTTCCCCTACCCCAGCCCCCTCCACGCCATGGCGGCACAGAGCCCACTCCTCTGCCAGGCGCTGAGGGCGGGCAGCGAGGACAAGCCCTTCTCCCCCACCTCCTTCCTGGGCGCCTACAAGCTGGAGGGCGACGGGGAGATGTTCTTCGGCCCCCAGGGCGAGTTCCCTCACGGGCTGGAGTCCGTCCAGTCGAAGAGGCTGGAGAACTACATCACCGGGCTGGTCCACAAAAGGGTTTACCCAGTCAGGTCCAGCAAACCCAGGACCAGCCTCACCGCCGACCCCATGAAAGGCCTGATGAGGCAGAACAGCCTCTGCCTGAGGGGGGCGGACCAGGCCCAGGCCCCGGGTTGCGAGCAGCCCTACCCCCCGGCCGAGAGGGGCGGCATCTCCAATTCCCACAGCTTTGACGGCTGCTTGCCGGCCTCAAAGTACAGGCCTCAGTGGATCGCGGGCGGGGAGCAGCTACCGGGCAAGAAGAACGTTCCCAGCTGCCAAGCGGCAGAGGCCTTCACTGCTGTTGCTGCCCAGAAGGCAAAAGGCCCTGAGGAATCACAGCACTCCCACAGCCTGAGGAAGCAGATTAGGCTAATGACCAACACACCGCCGATGAGGCCGACTTCACTCGAGTACCATGAGCTGAATTACCACCCGGCCTTGCTGGGGTCGCCTCAGGAGGCCTACTACCAGAACGTGTATGAGCTGGAGGATAGGCCTCAGGCCTTTGCGTGCAGGCCCGATTCCATGGAGGTCCACGAGCAGTGCCTGGGGTCAGAGGTCAGAGGCAAACGGTCGCCCCTGCAAGGGAGTGAGGACGGGGCCTATCAGATGGTGAATGCCCAGTACATCCCGGCCAAGCAGCCCCACAAGGGGCACGTGGGCGGGCAGGGAGGCCGTGCCAAGGCCGCCGTGCTCAACAAGTGCCGCTCGGCGGACGTGTTGCCCGAGGGGGGAGGGGGCCCGCTGCCTCCGCCGCCCCCGCCGCTGCAGGGCCCCAGGGAGAAGGGCAAGGCCCCGGGGGGCAAGAAGTGCCGCTTCAGCGAGGAGGTGGAGGGGGCCAAGAGGGGGGGGCCGCCGGCCCTCCCCCCGCGGCAAGAAGACCTGCCGCTCCAACTCCGAGAACAGCCTGCTCCACCGGCAGGCCGCGGCCTCCTCCACCACCGCCCCGGCCCCTGCCCCAGCCCCGGCCCCGGCCCCGACCCCGGCCGGCGTCAAGTACAACACGGTGGAGAGGGACGAGGGCCGAACGGCCAGGCCCCGCCGGCACCCCGGTGGGGGGGGAGGGGGCTACCGGCGCTGGCGCTCCACGGCAGAGATCTGCCAGGACGAGCCGGGGGTTGCCGGGGCGACGGCGACGACCTCCGACCCCTACCCGCCGGGGGAAGGCCAGAGGCGGCCCAGGAGGTACCAGAAGGCCCCGGGTGCCCAGGGCCAAGCGGGCAGCGACTCGGAGTACCGGGGCCGGGACGCGCCGGCGACGGCGGGGGCGCCGGGCGTGGACGAGGCCTACGCCGGCCGCTGTCTCGGCGACAGCGAGTCAAGCCTGAGCGAGGTGGAGTCGCCGGGTTTCAGCACGTGCTCCAGCGAGACGGACGAGGAGGGCGGGGGGCTGGTGTGGCCCCAGCAGGTGGCGCCGCAAGCCGCGGGCCGGGGCGCCGCCCAGCCCAAGGTCTTTGTGAAGATCAAGGCCTCGCACGCCCTGAAGAAGAAAATCCTCCGTTTCCGCACCGGCTCCCTCAAGGTAATGACCACGGTCTGAGCGGACCGGTGGGGGGGAGGGGGCAACCGGGCTCCTTCCCGCCCACCCTCCCTAAAATGGACGCCAGCTCCGGCCCGACCTTGCTCCTCGGCGGCCGATGTACATTGAGAGAGAGAGAGGAGAGGGCGGCGAGAGAGGAGAGGGAGAGATGCAAGGCTGCCTCTCAGTCCACCTCCATCAGCTCCGTCCGACAGGGGTCCAAGGTGAAACTTCTTGGGAACCGAGCCCACGCTGGATGCAGGACCTTCCTTCCACGTCCACCTCCAGAGTGGTGCCCCCCCTCGCCTACACAACACCACGGCCTGTGCAGCCACTCCACAAAGTGGGCAACCAAAGCCAGACGCTGGAGTAACTCAGCGGGACAGGCAGCATCTCTGGAGAGAAGGAATGGGTGACGTTTCGGGTCGAGACCCTTCTTCAGACCAGCCAGATTTAGTGCCGGGGTTGTGTTTCAATTCGAAACTTGGCCCAGACACTCGACAGGCCTCAACGGCCAAGGCGCCCATGAGATCGGGCACTGCCCGCCAATGGAAGTCACCTCTAGGGCCCGACGGCCTGGCTTGCCTTTGCCGGACTGAATAATCTCCTGGACGGAGTGCCGCGCATTCGATCTACGCCATGTTTTTTACAGACCGCCATTTATTTAATTTTATGTTACCGCTGGAAGTGTTTCTGACGTATCAGATGGTGGAGAGCCTCTAGATAAAGGCCCAGACAAACACTTGGGCAATGAATGTCATCTACTGACTGTTCCCTGTCTGGGTTCCTCGACCAGCAATGTCTCAATTTCAAACCCCCCCCCCCCTACCCCTGTGACCTCACCCACACTACAAAACCATGAGACACAGGAGCAGAATTAGGCCATTCGGCCCATCGAGTCTCCTCCAACATTCAATCATGGCCGACCTAATTATTCCCTCTCTTCCCTTCTCCCCGTAACCTTTGACGCCCTCACTAATCAAGAACCTACCAATCTCCACTTTAAAATTCTTGGCCTCCACACACGTCTGTGGCAATGAATTCCACAGATTCTGGCCAAATAAATTCCTCCTCGTCTCCATTCTAAACATACATCCTTTTATTTTGAGGCTGTGCCCCCTGGTTCAAGACTCCCCCATTGAAACATAGAAAATAGGTGCAGGAAGAGGCCATTCGGCCCTTCGAGCCAGCACCGCCATTCATTGTGATCATGGCTGATCATCCACAATCAGTAACCCGTGCCTGCCTTCTCCCCATATCCTTTGATTCCCAAAGCCCCTAGAGCTCTATCTAACTCCCTTTTAAATTCATCCAGTGAATTGGCCTCCACTGCCCTCTGTGGCAGAGAGTTCCACAAATTCTCTGGGTGAAAAAGTTTTTTCCTGGTCTCAGTTTTAACTTCGCTGGAAAGATTATTTCCATGTCTACTCTGTCCAGGCCTTTCATTATCCCAGGCCTTCCAGTGGGATGCCCTCTGGTTCTCTAATCCCAGCGAGCACAGGCCCAGGAACTTCATACGCTCCTCATACGTTAATACCATCACGCCTGGGATGATTATTCCCATAAACAGCTTCTGCACCCCCCCCCTCCAAGACTCATGCCTGTGTCCTTTGCCCTCTAGAACCCTCCAAGCTTCTCAAATTCTGGCCTCTTGATTGCCGCAATTTTCCGTAGTCGCGCTATTGGCAGCCATGTTGTGCCCCGAGTCGGAGTGGCACAGCGTGGAAACAGGCCCTTCGGCCCAACTTGCCCACGCCGACCAACATGCCCCATCCGCACTCATCCCACCTGCCTGCGTTTAGCCCACACCCCTCCAAACCTGTCCTATCCATGCACTTGTCTAAACGTTGCAATAGCCCCCCCGGCCTCAACTACCTCCTCTGGCAGCTCGTTCCGTACACCCACCACCCTTTGTGTGAAAAAGTTACCCCTCAGATTCCTATTAAATCTTTCCCCCTTCACCTTGAACCTATGTCCTCTGGTTCTCGATTCCCCTACTCTGGGCAAGAGACTCTGTGCGTCTACCCGATCTATTCCTCTGATGATTTTATACACCTCTATAAGATCGCCCCTCATCCTCCTGCGCTCCAGGGGGTAACGAGCCTGCCCACTCTCTCCCTGAGCTCTGGAATTCGCTGCCTCATCCTCCTGCGCTCCAGGGGGTAACGAGCCTGCCCACTCTCTCCCTGAGCTCTGGAATTCGCTGCCAGATCATCCCTAGTTGCTCATTAAAGCTCCCCCCTTGATTGCCTTCTTTTCCCAGCAGCCCCTTGTGTGGGTCTTTGTCTACTTGTCCAATTTGCTCATTCACACAAATGCCTTCAATGCACGACAGTCCCTACATAACATATCCCAATGCCAAAAGAGGCCCTTCGGCCCACCAAGTCCATTTTAACCATCAACTTCCCATTTGCATTCATTCCATTTTAGTAGAGTCATACAGGCCATTCGGCCCATCCTATCTCATTTTCATTTTCATTCATTTCATTTGCGCTGGGCAGATTCATAAGCGATAGGAGCAGAACTAGGCCATTCGGCCCATCGAGTCTACTCCGCCATTCAATCATGGCTGATCTATCTCCCCCTCTCAACCCCATTCTCCTGCCTTCTCCCCACAACCCCTGACACCCGCACTAATCAAGAATCTATCTCTGCCTTAAAAATACCCACTGACTTGGCCTCCACAGCAATCTGTGTGGCAATGAATTCCACAGATTCACCACACTCTGACTAAAGAAATTCCTCCTCATCTATCTAAAGGTACGTCCTTTTATTCTGAGGCTGTGGTGGTATGGAATGATGTATATATGTATTCAGTATGAGTATCTGATTCAGTTATGTAATAATTATCCTGTACATGATGTGGTACTCAGAGGGCAATGGATAAGACGTGCAGCACTGGTCTATTTGATGTTTGGTTTATAACATGGTGTGGCGGGCAATAGTCCCAATCAGGGGTTGCCAACTGTCTCACTCCCAAATACGGGACAAGGTGACGTCACCGCCCCGCGCCCCACGTGACCTCACCCAGCCAGCGGCCACGTGCTCCCACTCCACCAATGGCGGCCGCCCGGGCCGGGAGGCGGGTTGCTAAGCAACCTCTGTTAGGCGGCGCCCGGGCCTCTGGGCCTACACTAAAATGTCAGAAACCTAGAGTGTCGGGACCTAAACTGTCGGGGCCGAAACTGTCGGGGCCTAAACTGTCGGGGCCTACAGTGTCGGGGCCTACAGTGTCGGGGCCTACAGTGTCGGGGCCTACAGTGTCCGGGCCTACAGTGTCCGGGCCTACAGTGACCGGGCCAACAGTGTCGGGGCCTACAGCGTCGGGGCCTACAGCTTCCGGACCTACAGCGTCCAGGCCTACAGCGTCCGGGCCTACAGCGCCCCCCCCCCGGGCCTAGTACGGTACAAGGGCGGTCCCATAACGGACAAACCAATTTAGCCCAAAACACGGGATGTCCCGGCAAATACGGGACAGTTGGCAACCCTAGCCCCAATGTACATTAGGAGAGAACTTGCATTTCTTTCAACACAACGGGCCGTCGATGTTTTCTGATTACACCTTCAGAAAATGTCCGTCTGAACAGACTCAGTAAGTTTTGAAAGGGTATTGGGCTTACACTTGACACAACCAGGTTTACTTTAGTACTTTAGAGATACAGCGTGGAAACAGGCCCACTGAGTCCGTGCCAACCAGCGAGCCCCACACACCGGCACACTCGGGACAATTTACAATGATACCAAGCCAATTAACCTACAAACCTGCACGTCTTTGGAGTGTGGGAAGTAACCAGTGATAGGCTCGTATGCTAGTGCTATCCTACACACCAGGGACAATAGGGTGACACAGCAGTAGAGTTACTGCCTCACAGCACCAGAGACCCCGGTTCGATCCCGACTACGTGTGCTGTCTGCACAGAGTTTGTACGTTCTCCCCGTGACCCGCGTGGGTTTTCTCCGGGTGCTCCGGTTTCCTCCCACGCTCCAAAGACGCACAGGTTTGTAAGTTAATTGGCTTTGTATAATTGTAAATTGTGTGTGTAGGGTCGTGTTAGCGTGTGGGGGTGGCTGGTTGGCGCGGACTCGGTGGGCCGAAGGGCCTGTTTCCGCCCGCTCTCTGTGTCTCTAAACTAAACTGAAACTTTACAATTTGCGGAAGCCAATTAACCCGCAAGACCCGAACGTCTTTGGGATGCGGGAGGAAACCGGAGCGCCCGGAGGAAACCCACGAGGTCCGCGGAGAGAACGTGCGAACTCCACACACACACGCACACGCGCACACAGACAGCGAACCAGGGCCGAACACACACACGCACACAGACAGCATCTGAGGTCAGGACCGAACCAGGGCCTCCGGCGCTGTGAGACAGCAGCACTGCCCGCTGTGCCACTCTGCCTTTCCGCCAAGCCGATATTTTTCTTATAAATAATGTTTATAAATAAGCCGCACTGACACGACACTTTCAGGAGTTGCGGTCCCAGGACCTTGGTCTCGGCCCTGAGCTGGAGATGAGGCCTAGCAGATTCCTAGTAATCGCTGGAAGATTTAATGACCTGTCCAAGACAAGGCCTCCAGTTTCAGCCAGCCTGGGATCCTCGTTTTCATTCAATGGCTCCTCAGTCGCACATTGTCACCCGATGTCACTGTGGCACCGTCAAAAAAGTCGTGTTTATGGAGTATTCAAAGATATTAAACATTTTATCATGAAATTAACGCAAATAAACTGAGGCGGCTCTGAGTGGTTTTTATTTCTCTCTCTTAAAACCTTGTCCATTTACTGACTAGGTGGTAAGGTCATAAGGGATAGGAGAAGAATTAGGCCGTTCGGCCCATCAAGTCTACTCCGCCATTCGATCATAGCTGATCTATCTCTCCCTCCCAACCCCATTCTCCTGCCTTCTCCCCATCTATATACTAAAACTCTCGTTTGTTCGTTTGTTTGTTCCTGGACTACAGACGAAACGGTACACGATAGCGCGACAACTCTAGGCCCACCTCACTCACCGATGTCCCTTTGGTGCGAATGGAAGGAGTTTCATTGAAATCGGTGTTGTGTTTTTTAAGTTATTCACATTTTAAAGTTTAAATCTGTCTCCTCGGGAGGGGGGGGGGGGGGAGGGAGGGAGGTGGTGAGGAGGGAGGATAAGGGGGGGTTGAGGGAGGTGATGGGGGGAGGGGAGGGAGGGAGGGGGGTGAGGAGGGAGGATAAGGGGGGGTTGAGGGAGGTGATGGGGGGAGGGGAGGGAGGGAGGGGGGTGAGGAGGTTGGATGATGGGGCTGATGGGGGGAGGGGAGGGGGAGGGAGGGGGGTGAGGAGGTTGGATAAGGGGGGTTGAGGGGGATGATGGGGGGAGGGGAGGGAGGGAGGGGGGTGAGGAGGTTGGATAAGGGGGGTTGAGGGGGAGGGGAGGGGGGGTGAGGAGGTTGGATAAGGGGGGTTGAGGGGGATGATGGGGGGAGGGGAGGGGGGGTGAGGAGGTTGGATAAGGGGGGTTGAGGGGGAGGGGAGGGGGGGTGAGGAGGTTGGATAAGGGGGGTTGAGGGGATGTTGGGGGGAGGGGAGGGGGAGGGAGGGGGGGTGAGGAGGTTGGATAAGGGGGGTTGAGGGGGATGATGGGGGGAGGGGAGGGGGGGTGAGGAGGTTGGATAAGGGGGGTTGAGGGGGATGATGGGGGCAGGGCGATGATG
>NC_135993.1:6138948-6173948 GCF_053455715.1 Rhinoraja longicauda
GCACAGACAGCACCCGGAGTCAGGATCGAACCCGGGTCTCCGGCGCTGTGAGGCAGCAACTCTACCAGCAGGTCACTCTACCCACTGCAGGTGGAATGAGATCACAGTCGGACCTTCTGGGTTGAGTTGTTTTGTTTACCGAATAGTACAAGGTTTTGGACATAGACTTCTCCAACTTTAGATAGTTCCTCTGTCCCTCTCTTCCCCTCCCCCTTCCCAGATCTCCCTCTATCTTCCTGTCTCCACCTATATCCTTCCTTTGTCCCGCCCCCCCCCGACATCAGTCTGAAGAAGGGTCTCGACCCGAAACGTCACCCATTCCTTCTCTCCCGAGATGCCGCCTGACCCGCTGAGTTACTCCAGCATTTTGTGAATAAACACCTTGGATAGAGTGGATGTGGAGAGGATGTTCCCACTAGTGGGAGAGTCGAGGACTACAGGCCACAACCTCAGAATTAAAGGACTTTCTTTTCAGAAGGAGACGAGGAGGAATTTATTTAGTCACAGGGCGGTGAATCTGAGGAATTCTTTGCCACAGAAGGCTGTGGAGGCCAAGAGAGTGGATATATTTAAGGCAGAGATGGATAGATTCTTGATTAGTACGGGTGTCGGGGATTATGGGGAGAAGGCAGGAGAATGGGGTTAGGAGGGAGAGATAGATCGGGCATGATTGAATGGCGGAGTGGACTTGATGGGCCGAATGGCCCAATACTGCTCCGATCACATAACCTTATGAGTGCACACTTTGTTCTGGTTAGGAGATCAAAAATAATACGCAGATTTCCAGGTCTGGTTTTCACCAAGGCTGTGTATAATTGCAGTACCACATTTTGACAACTGTACTGAAATGCTCTGGCGCAGAATGAGTTAACCACTTGCTTCAGAATGTGCCTGAATAAGAACTGCCATTTGTCTTCAAGTGATCAACAAATGGACACCGTTCTGGAGACAGATGTTCACTGGTTAAGTATTTCCGAATCACCTTCCCGTTCCACATGTGCCTGGGTTAAAGAAGGTAAATTAAAAATATTTAGCCACTCTAGAGTTTAGAGATACATGGCAGAAACAGGCTCATCGGCCCACCAAGTCTGCACCGACCAGCGATCCCCACGCACTAACACTACCCTACACACGCTAGGGCCAATTTACACTTACAACAAGCCAATTCACCTACAAACCTGCACGTCTTTGGAGTGTGGGAGGAAAACCGGAGCACCCGGAGAAAACCCACGCACCCACAAACTCCGCACAGACAACGCCTGCAGTCGGGATCGAACCCGGGTCTCCGGCGCTGAAAGGCAGCAACACTACCGCTGCAAGTTGACATCAGCCAGTGTCAGATGGGGTACAGAGGGCGGCGCGGTGGCGCAGCGGTAGAGTTGCTGTCTCACAGCGACGCCGACCCGGGTTCCATCCTGACTACGGGCGCTGTCAGTACGGAGTTTGTACGCTCTCCCCGTGACCTGCGTGGGTTTTCTCCGGGTGCCCTGGTTTCCCCCCACGCTCCAAACACGTGCAGGTTTGTAGGTTAATTGGCTTCGGTAAAGTTGTAAATTGTCCCCAGTGTGTGCCCAGTGTAGGATAGTGTTGGTGTGCGGGGATCGCTGGGGATCGCCAATGTTAGTCCTATTGAGTCAATTTACAATCTGCAGACTGCTTAAAGGGATGGAAACTGCTGGCAAGACAGCTACTGCTTGTTCTTCATCTGATTCTCCAAAATCACCCAGCACATGTTAGGTCCATTGTCAGTAGGGTTGCCAACCGTCCCGTATTAGCCGGGACATCCCGTATTTTGGGCTAAATTAGTTTGTCCAGTACGGGACCGCCCTTGTCCCGTATTAGTACGGTTGCCAACTTCCTCACTCCCAAATAAGGGACAAAGGGTGACGTCACCGCCCCTACGCCCCACGTGACTTCACCCAGCCAGCGGCCACGTGCTCCCGCTCCACCAATGGCGGCCGCAAACATGTGCACAGACATGCACACATACATTGTGCACACATGCAAACGGATGCACACACATACACAGATGTATTCACAAACACACACACACATGCAAACATGTACCCACACACCCAGATGTATTCACACACACACATGCATACATGTACATACACAAATGTACACAAACATGCCCACAAACCCTCAGACACACATGTGCGCGCGCACACACACATGCAAACACACACACGCACACAAATGCACCTACACACACACACACACACACACACAAAATGTACACACACACACACACATATAAATACATTCACATGCACACATGTACACACACACACACACACACACACACACACACACACACACACACACACACACACACACACACACACACACACAGTGTCAATACAAGGGAAGATATGCCTGCCCCCTTATCAGAACTGGAAGAAAAAGGCTAGCATGTAATTAAAGTTTCCTCAAAAGGTCACACTGCGTGAAATTATATTGAATTCAGGAGGGAACGCCCAGCAGATGGGGAAATTAGACGTTGGCCAGGGTTTCACAAGAGGCAACGTGATCGCCAGTTCGATAGCAGTGTGGGAGGAGGGTGTGGGGTAACAGCAAGCAGGCTTACAACAGGACACAGTCCCGCCCCACCCCCTCACACCCGCACCCCACCCACACACACACACACACCCACACACACACACACCCACACACACACCCACACACACACACACACACCCACACACACACCCACACCCCCTCCCACACACACCCACACCCACCCACACACACACACACCCACACACACACACACACACCCACACACACACCCACACCCCCTCCCACACACACCCACACCCACCCACACACACACACCCACACCCACCCACACCCACACACACCCACACCCATACCACCCACCCACACCCACACACACACACACAAACACACACACACACACACACACACACATCCACACCCACACACACCCAAACCCACACCAACCCACACACACACACACACACCCACACCCCCCCACACTCACACACACCCACCCACACACACACCCACACCCACACACCCACACACACACCCACACACACACACACACACACACACACCCCACCCACACCCACACACACACACACACCCACACCCACACCCACACACACACACACACCCCACACACACCCACACCCATCCACCCCCACCCCCACACCCACACCCATAATAACTTTAAGAATAACTTTAAAAATCTAACACAGATTTCAATAAAACTACTTGCATTATCAGTAAAGTGATGACGGTGAGTAAGGTGGGCCTAAAATTGTGGCGCTGTCGTGCACCGTTTTGGCTGAAGTTCAGTCACAAACAAGATAACAAACGAGAGTTTTAGTGTATAGATAAAAGGACTGGACAAGCTCGAGGGGAGGGGAAGGGGAGGGGGAGAGGAGGGAAGGGGGGAGTGGAGGGAGGGGGTAGGGAGGGAGGGAGGGGGGAAGAGGGGAGGGGGGAGTGGGGGAGGAGAAGGTGCTGTGCCAACGAAGGAGTGGTTTGGGCCCAACGGGACCACTTGGTCTAGTTCCCTTTAACCCAGTGAGTCTGTCTGGTAGCTTGGCTGACTCCAGAAAGCAATGAGTTACCGCATCGGTCTCAGTATCACTGTCTGCAAATCTCAAGGCTGACTACATGGGAGCTCAGGGTAGCTCACAGCTGGAATTAATCTTGTCGGAGAGGTTTTTTTTTCCCCCTCCTTGTACTTCCTGAAGTAATTAGGTGCCCTGTGCAGCTCTGAGCACATAGCTCGAAGAACTGCCTCCAAACTAACGAGGGTGCCTTTAAGCAGCTTTTGATCGGCCGGGCAAAAGGGGGAACGACTTCGAATCGGTTCCGTGAGCCTTTACCAGATGTGAGACGCCTGAGACTGACCCTGAAGGATGTCGAACAGTCGAAAAGACAGACACAAAAAGCTGGAGTGAACTCAGCGGGTCGGGCAGCATCTCTGGAGAAAATGAATAGAAAAAACATAGAAACATAAAAAGTAGGTGCAGGAGGAGGCCATTCAGCCCTTCGAGCCAGCACCGCCATTCAATATGATCATGGCTGATCATCCACAATCAGTACCCCGTTCCTGCTTTCTCCCCATATCCCTTGATTCCGTTAGCCCTAAGAGCTAAATCTGACTCTCTCTTGAAATCATCCAGTGAATTGGCTTCCACCGCCTTCTGCGGCAGAGAATTCCACAGATTCACAACTCTCTGGGTGAAAAAAGTTTTTCCTCATCTCAGTCCTAAATGGCCGACCCCTTATTCTTAAACTGTGTGACCCCTGGTTCTGGACTCCCCCAACATCGGGAACATTTTCCCTGCATCTAGCCTGTCCGATCCCTTAAGACGTTTCTATAAGATCCCCTCTCATCCTTCTAAATTCCAGTGAATACAAGCCCAGTCGACCCATTCTTTCATCATATGTCAGTCCCGCCATCCCGGGAATTAACCTGGTGAACCTATGCCTGAAGGGCCTGGTTGCATGGTGGATGACTAAACTAAACTCAACTCAACTCAACTCAACTCAACTCAACTAAACTCAACTCAACTCAACTCAACTCAACTCAACTCAACTCAACTCAACTCAACTCAACTCAACTCAACTCAACTCAACTCAACTCAACTCAACTCAACTCAACTCAACTCAACTCAACTCAACTCAACTAAATTAAACTCAACTCAACTAAATTAAACTCAACTCAACTCAACTCAACTCAACTCAACTAAATTAAATTAAATTAAATTAAATTAAATTAAATTAAATTAAATTAAATTAAATTAAATTAAATTAAATTAAATTAAATTAAATTAAATTAAATTAAATTAAATTAAATTAAATTCAACTCAACTCAACTCAACTCAACTCAACTCAACTCAACTCAGCTAAATTAAATTAAACTAAACTCAACTCAACTCAACTAACTAACTCAACTCAACTCAACTCAACTAAATTAAACTCAACTCAACTAAATTAAACTCAACTCAACTCAACTCAACTCAACTCAACTAAATTAAATTAAATTAAATTAAATTAAATTAAATTAAATTAAATTAAATTAAATTAAATTAAATTAAATTAAATTAAATTAAATTAAATTAAATTAAATTCAACTCAACTCAACTCAACTCAACTCAACTCAACTCAACTCAGCTAAATTAAATTAAACTAAACTCAACTCAACTCAACTAACTAACTCAACTCAACTCAACTCAACTCAACTCAACTCAACTCAACTCAACTCAACTCAACTCAACTCAACTCAACTCAACTCAACTCAACTCAACTCAACTCACCTCAACTAAACCAAACCAAACCAAGATGAGGAATCGGCTAAGACTCTATTCTGTTGAGCTTAGCATTGAAGTTTGCAAAGTACGAAGAGGGTCCAAAAAGAAGATGTTTCCTGATTGAGGAGTCCTGGATAGAGTGGATGTGGAGAGGATGTTTCCACTAGTGGGAGAGTCTAGGACTAGAGGTCACAGCTTCAGAATTAAAGGACTTTCTTTTCAGAAGGAGATGAGGAGGAATTTCTTTCGTCAGAGGGTGGTGAATCTGTGGAATTCTTTGCCACAGAAGGCTGTGGAGGCCAAGTCAGTGGATATATTTGAGGCAGAGATAGATAGATTCTTGATTAGTGCGGGTGTCAGGGGTTATGGGGGAGAAGGCAGGAGAATGGGGTTAGGAGGGAGAGATAGATCAGCCATGATTGAATGGCGGAGTAGACTTGATGGGCCAAATGGCCTAATACTGCTTCTATCACTTAACCTTATGAGTGCACACTTTGTTCTGGTTAGGAGATCAAAAATAATACGCAGATTTCCAGGTCTGGTCTCACCAAGACTGTATATAATTGCAGTACCACGTTTTGACAACTGTACTGAAATGCTCTTGCAATAAAGGCCAACATGTTATTTACCTAAGATAGACGCAAAAACCTGGGAGTAACTCAGCGGGACAGGCAGCATCTCTGGAGAGCAGGAATGGGTGACGTTTCGGGTCGAGACCCTTCTTCAGACTGAACGTCATGGGAAAGGGAGAGGAGAGATAAAGACTGTAAATGAAAGGCATGCAAAAGGTAACGATGATAAAGGAAACAGGCCATTGTTGGGGTGTTTGTTGGGTGAAAACGAGAAGCTGGTGTGACTTGGGTGGGGGAGGGATGGAGAGAGAGGGAATGCCTGGGCTACTTGAAGTGAGATGAATCAATATTCATACCACTGGGCTGTAAGCTGCCCAAGCGAAATATGAGGTGCTGTTCCTCCAATTTGCGTTTGGCCTCACTCTGACAATGGAGGAGACCCAGGACAGAAAGGTCAGTGTGGGAATGGGAAGGAGAATTAAAGCGTTTGGAAACCGGGAGATCAGATTGGTTCAGGCGGGCTGAGCGAAGGTGTTCCGTGACACGATTGCCCAGTCTGCGTTTGACAATAGACAATAGGTGCAGGAGGAGGCCATTCGGCCCTTCGAGCCAGCACCGCCATTCAATGTGATCATGGCTGATCATTCTCAATCAGTACCCCGTTCCTGCCTTCTCCCCGTACCCCCTGACTCCGCTATCCTTAAGAGCTCTATCCTGCTCTCTCTTGAATGCATTCAGAGAATTGGCCTCCACTGCCTTCTGAGGCAGAGAATTCCACAGATTCACAACTCTCTGACTGAAAAAGTTTTTCCTCATCTCAGTTCTAAATGGCCTACACCTTATTCTTCAACTGTGGCCCCTGGTTCTGGACTCCCCCAACATTGGGAACATGTTTCCTGCCTCTAACGTGTCCAACCCCTCAATAATCTTATTATTTGGTCTCGCCGATGCATGAGAGACCACATCTTGGCCACCATATTATGCACCTTCCTAGTCGCCCACCTCCCCCGTGTGTGTTTACTTTCAGGGACTTGAGCTTGCTTTTAGCAAGGCAACAGAGTGGCACAGCTGGAAAAAGCTGAAGAAGGGTTACTGGGTCCGAAATGTGACCCATTCCTTCTCTCCAGAGATGCTGCCTGCCCCGCTGAGTTACTCCAGCATTTTGTGTCTGTCTTCAGTTTAAACCAGCGCCTTCAGTTCCCTCCTGCACAGCTGGAACGAGCTGCTGCCTCCCATCTACAGTGACCCAGGTTTGATCCTGACCTCAAGTGCTTGCTCCCTATGACACTGTCGTTAGTTTAGTTTAGCTTAGAGACAGGCGCGGAAACATAGTCCACAAGGTTCTATGGTTCTATGTTTCTGTTGATAGGTGACATTTCAGGTCGAGACCCTTCTTCGGACTGCCTTGTATCTCCTGGTAAAGATCTCTCTACACTGATCCATTAAACATTCCCAGGACAGGGATAGCATGAGTTAGATACATAGAAACATAGAAACATAGAAACATAGAAACATAGAAACATAGAAAATAGGTGCAGGAGGAGGCCATTCAGCCCTTCGAGCCTGCACCGCCATTCAATATGATCATGGCTGATCATCCAACTCAGTATCCCATACCTGCCTTCTCTCCATACCCCCTGATCCCTTTAGCCACAAGGGCCTCATCTAACTGCCTCTTAAATATAGCCAATGAACTGGCCTCAACTACCTTCTGTGGCAGAGAATTCCACAGATTCACCACTCTCTGTGTGGAAAAAAAACGTTCTCATCTCGGTCCTAAAAGACTTCCCCCTTATCCTTAAACTGTGACCCCTTGTTCTGGAAGTGAAGCTCCCTCTACATTGTCCCATCAAGTACCAGACAGCTTGTTCCTGGGCTGTGCAATCCTGCACAACACTTGATCCAATATTTAACTAAACGTTATTCCCTTATCATGTGTCTACAGACTGTCAATGGCGCGATTGCAATCATGTATTGTCTTTCTGCTAGGGGTTGCCAACTATCTCACTCCCAAATACGGGACAAGGTGACGTCACCGCCCCGCGCCCCATGTGACCTCACCCAGCCAGCGGCCACGTGCTCCCGCTCCACCAATGGCGGCCACCCCGGGCTGGGAGGCGGGTGTTAGGCGAACACACTCAGCCCCGCTCCCCGAACACACTCCGTTAGCCTACACTTTCCCGGCCGACAGCGGCCCGCGGGCTTAATACGGGACACGGGCGTTCCCCTGCGGGGCAAACCAATTCAGCCCAAAATACGGGATGTCCTGGCTAATACGGGACAGTTGGCAACCCTACTTTCTGCTGAGTGGTCAGCACACAACTTTGTAAGTGCCCTTTACATGGCAACTATTTGCATACCTTGGGTGTACAAGCTAAGAATTCATAAAGTATTCATTCATTCCTTCATTCATTTAAGTCATTCATTCACTAAAAGCTTTTCACTGCATTTCGGTACACGTGGCAATAAACTAAAACTGAACTGAACAAGTATTGAAAACAGGCAGGAGAGTAGAACTAAGAAGGAAGCAACTTCTTCCACCAGCTCAAGATGTGTGGAAGCACTTCACAGAGACACGTGTAGCCTCTTCCACACTCGAAAGTCCTCAAGAGTATTACAGGCATCTCTGAGGTCCTTTAACATGTGGAGTGTCTGGGTTTGGTACTCTCAAAGTAAACGAGTTTGCAAGGCGTTTATTCTTTGATCCTAACAGCACCAGGCCTTTGGCGGAGATTGACCGTCTCGGTCACTGCCTCTCCTCCGCTCTCCCATCCAGGCAAAAGATACAGAAGGTATTTATTCACAAAATGCTGGAGTAACTCAGCAGGTCAGGCAGCATCTCGGGAGAGAAGGAATGGGTGACGTTTCGGGTCGAGACCAGAAACCAGTCTGAAGAAGGGTCTCGACCCGAAACGTCACCCATTCCTTCTCTCCCGAGATGCTGCCTGACCCGCTGAGTTACTCCAGCATTTTGTGAATAAATACCAGAGGTATCTGTGTACTTCTAGACAGATAGAAGATACTGAGCCTTTGAAGATACATTTGGAGTTTTGTGAGTAATTTTGGGGATCATGTCTGAGGAAGGATGGGCCGCTGGCTCTGGAGAGGGTCCAGAGGAGGTTTACAAGAACGATCCCAGGAGGTTAACATATGATGAGCATTTGTCGGCTCTGGGCCTGTACTCGCTGGAGTTTAGAAGGATGAGGGGGGACCTCATTGAAACATACAGAATAGTGAAAGGCCTGGATAGAGTGGATGTGGAGAGGATGTTTCCACTAGTGGGAGAGTCTAGGACCAGAGGGCACAGCCTCAGAATTAAAGGACGTTCCTTTAGGAAGGAGATGAGGAGGAATTTCTTTAATGAGAGGTGGGTGAATCTGTGGAATTCATTGCCACAGAAGGCTGTGGAGGCCAAGTCAGTGGATATTTTTAAGGCAGAGATGGATAGATTCTTGATTGGTACGGGTGTCAGGGGTTATGGGGAGAAGGCAGGAGAATGGGGTTAGGAGGGAGAGATAGATCAGCCATGGTTGAATGGCGGAGTGGACTTGATGGGCCGAATGGCCTAATTCTACTCCTATCACTGATGAACATTTGATAGAGAAGTGTGAAAAAGCGCACCCTCCAGATTCAGGAACTGTTTCTTCCCAGCTGTTTCAGGCAACCGAACCATCCTACCGCAACCAGAGAGCAGTGCTGAACTACTATCTACCTCTTTGGTGACCCTCGGACTATCCTTGATCGGACTTTGCTGGCTTTGCCTTGCACTAAACGTCATTCCCTTATCGTGTATCTGCACACGGTGAATGGCTCGATTGTAATCGTGTACTGCCTTTCTGCTGACTGGAGAACACTCGACGAAAGCTTTTCACTGTACCTCGTTACAAGTGACAATAAACTGAACTTATTAGGGGTCAGTTCGAGCTCCGTGTTCAAACGTGTGGGGACAGCTCTACTGAGGTTTGTTTCCATTTTCGAATAAATCTCTGGCAGACTCGGGATGCCCACCAACAGAGGGTGGAGGAGCCAACATGGAAACATAGAAAATAGGTGCAGGAGTAGGCCATTCGGCCCTTCGAGCCTGTACGCACCGCAATTCAATATGATCATGGCTGATCATCCAGCTCAGTATCCCGTACCTGCCTTCTCTCCATACCCCCTGATCCCTTTAGCTACAAGGGCCACATCTAACTCCCTCTTAAATATAGCCAATGAACTGGCCTCAACTACCTTCTGTGGCAGAGAATTCCACAGACTCACCACTCTCTGTGTGAAGAAATGTTTTCTCATCTCGGTCCTAAAAGACTTCCCCCTTATCCTTAAGCTGTGACCCATGGTTCTGGACTCCCCCAACATCGGGAACAATCTTCCCGCATCTAGCCTGTCCAACCCCTTAAGAATTTTATATGTTTCTATAAGATCCCCCCTCAGTTTTCTAAATTCCAGTGAGTATAAGCCTAGTCTATCCAGTCTTTCTTCATATGAAAGTCCTGCCATCCCAGGGATCAATCTGGTGAACCTTCTCTGTACTCCCTCTAAGGCTAGAATGTCTTTCCTCTTACAAGGACTCTTACTGAAGAAAATTGGGCGTGAAATCGTGAGAGGAATAGATCGGGTAGATGCATCAATAAAGATCAATAAAGTTCTATCGTATCGTATCGTATCGTATCTTATAGAGGTGGACAAAATCATGAGGCGAATCGATCAAATAAACACACAGAGTCTCTTGCCCAGAGGAGGGGAATCGAGGACCAGAGGACATAGGTTTAAGGTGAAGGGGAAAAGATTTAATAGGAATCTGAGGGGCAACTTTTTCTCTCTCTCTCTCTCCCTCTCTCCCTCTCTCCCTCTCCCCCTCTCCCCCTCTCCCCCTCTCCCCCTCTCCCCCTCTCCCCCTCTCCCCCTTCCCCCCTCCCCCCTCCCCCCTCCCTCCCTCCCTCCCTCCCTCCCTCCCTCCCTCCCTCCCTCCCTCCCTCCCTCCCTCCCTCCCTCCCTCCCTCCCTCCCTCCCTCCCTCCCTCCCTCCCTCCCTCCCTCTCTCTCTCCCTCTCTACCCCTCTCTCACACTCTCTCTCCCTCTCTCTCTTTTTGATATTGATGGTACATGTTTTCAAACGTTTGTATCTTCTGCCCAACAGGAGTGTTGGGAAGAGTGAGGAGGGAAAGATTGAATAGGAATCTGAGGGGTAGCCTTTTTCCACACAGAGGGCGGTGGGTGTGCGGAACGAGCTGCCAGAGGAGGTAGTTGAGGCTGGGACTATCCCAACGTTTAAGAAACAGTTAGACAGGTTAGACATGGATAGGACGGGCTTGGAGGGATGTGGACCAAGCGCGGGCAGGTGGGACTAGTGTAGCTGGGACATTGTTGGCCGGCGTGGGCAAGTTGGGCCGAAGGGCCTGTTTCCACGCTGTGTCACTCTATGACTTTAAAGGGATTAGGCTGTCACCAGCTGTTTAAGCAACATCAAACATCAGGATCAACAGCTGCATCTGTGCGGTGCCTTTAATGTTCGAGATGAGCAGATGAGGGTGCCTTGCAGGGACCTGAGAAAGTGAGCCAAAGAATGAGAGATTAGATACTGGCGAAGAAAATAAGAGAACAACCAATCTTTATTTTCCATCTCCCCTTCTGAGCAGAGATTTGGAAAGCCTGTTGCATTCCTTGCCCAGATCCCTGTTTAGGAAGGAACTGCAGACGCTGGTTTAAACCGGAGATGAGACACAAAGTGCCGGAGTAACTCAGCGGGTTGGTCTCCCGGTTGCTCCACACTTTAACTCCCCCCTCGGGCGGAGGAGGCCGAGGGCAGAAAGGTCTGTGTGGGAATGGGAAGGAGAATTAAAGTGTCCAGCCGCCGGGAGTTGGCAAACGCAGACTGGGCCATCGTGTCGAGCGAGGAACGCCTTCGCTCAGCCCGCCTGAACCTACCTGATCTCCCGGTTGCCAGACACTTTAATTCCTCTTCCCATTCTCCTTCCCAATTCCTCCAGAGATGCTGCCTGACCCGCTGAGTGTGTGTGTGTGTGTGTGTGTGTGTGTGTGTGTGTTTGTGAGTGTGTGTGTGTGTGCGTGAGTGTGTGTGTATATGTGCGCGTGAGTGTGTGTGTAAGTGTGTGTGAGTGTGTGCGTGTGCCTGTGTGTGCGTGAGTGTGTGTGTGAGTGTGTGTGTGAGAGTGTGTATGTGTGTGTGTGTGTGTGTGTGTTTGTGAGTGTGTGTGTGTGTGTATGTGAGTGTGTTTGTGTGTGTGAGAGTGTGCGTGTGCCTGTGTGTTTGTGAGGGTGTGTGTGAGTGTGTGTGTATGTGTGTATGTGTGTGTGTGCGTGAGTGTGTGTGTGCGTGTGTGAGTGCGAGTTAGAGTGCGTGTACACGCGTGTGCGTGTGTGCGTGTGTGCATGTGTGTGTGTGTAAGTGCGTGTGTGAGTTAGAGTGTGTGTGTGAGTTAGTGTATGTATACGTGTGTGCGTGTGAGTTAGAGTGTGTGTGCGTGTGTGCGTGTGCGTGTGTGTAAGTGCGTGTGCGTGTGAGTGTGTGTGATGGAGAGTTGGTTTACAATTTACCAGCCATTCCTCCGTGCCTCGACCCTTTGTTAAATCTTGTTCAATCTTCCTTTCTGAAGGTCATTGCTCACTTCAAGGTGACGAGAAGCAGCTGGCCACAGAGAGGAAATACTTCTGGCCACGGGGAGGGTCAGGTTTCCAGTGGTGCAATGCACATCTGGGTCATTGTGAGTGGCGGGGATGGGGGGAGGGGAGGTGTGAGGGGGAGGGGGTGGGGGTGGTGTTGAGGAACAGTGTTCACGTTCAGACACTGTGACATTGCCCCGTGGGTCTACCCCGCTCCAGTGGGTCCATCGCCAAGGACGAACTCTTGCAAGACGTTGGTACTTGTCCATGGTGCTTCATTCAAGGAACTTCACAGGCATTGAGCCCAAACAGCACAGGAACAAACTCTTGTCCACCAAGCTCCCACCTCCACCAGATAACCATATAACCATATAACAACTACAGCACGGAAACAGGCCCGTTCGGCCCTACCAGTCCACGCCGACCACTCTCTCTGACCTAGTCTCATCTACCTGCTCTCAGACCATAACCCTCTAATCCCCTCTTATCCATATACCTATCCAATTTACTCTTAAATAATAAAATCGAGCCTGCCTCCACCACTTCCACCGGAAGCCCATTCCATACAGCCACCACCCTCTGAGTAAAGAAGTTACCCCTCATGTTACCCTTAAACTTTTGTCCCTTAATTCTGAAGCTATGTCCCCTTGTTGGAATCTTCCCCACTCTCAAAGGGAAAAGCCTACCCACGTCAACTCTGTCCATCCCTCTTAAAATTTTAAAAACCCTCAACTATCAAGTCCCCCCTCAACCTTCTACGCTCCAAAGAATAAAGACCCAACCTGTTCAACCTCTCTCTGTAGCTTAAGTGCTGAAACCCAGGCAACATTCTAGTAAATCTCCTCTGTACCCTCTCCATTTTGTCGACATCCTTCCTATAACTGCACACCAGAACTGCACACCATACTCCAGATTCGGCCTCACCAATGCCCTGTACAATTTTAACATTACATCCCAACTTCTATATTCGATGCTCTGATTTATAAAGGCAAGCATACCAAACGCCTTCTTCACCACCCTATCCACATGAGATTCCACCTTCAGGGAACAATGCACAGTTATTCCCAGATCCCTCTGTTCCACTGCATTCCTCAATTCCCTACCATTTACCCTGTACGTCCTATTTTGATTTGTCCTACCAAAATGCAGCACCTCACACTTATCAGCATTAAACTCCATCTGCCATCTTTCAGCCCACCCTTCCAAAAGGCCCAAGTCTCTCTGTAGACTTTGAAACTCTACTTCATTATTAACTACACCACCTATCTTAGTATCATCTGCATATTTACTAATCCAATTTGCCACACCATCATCCAGATCATTAATGTAAATGACAAACAACAGTGGACCCAACACAGATCCTTGGGGTACTCCACTAGACACTTGATCCACTTGATCCATAGCCTGTTATATACATGCCTTGGACATTTTAGATACATCTTAAAACGCACACCTCTAGATCCAGTCTGAAGAAGGGTCTCGACCCGAAACGCCACCCATTCCTTCTCTCCAGAGATGCTGCCTGTCCCGCTGAGTTACTCCAGCATTTTTGTGATTTGTACCAGCATCTGCAGTTATTTTCCTCCAGATTCAAGGACAGTTTCTTCCCGGATGTTATCAAGCAACTGAACCGTCCTCTCGGCAACTGGACAGCATTCCTGACCTCCCATCTATCTCACTGGAGACCTTCAAACTGTCCTTAATCTTGAGTTAGATTTAGCTCTTAGGGCTAACGGAATCAAGGGGTGTGGGGAGAAAGCAGGAACGGGGGATCAGCCATGATCGTATGGAATGGCGGTGCTGGCTCGAAGGGCCAAATGGCCTCCTCCTGCACCTATTTTCTATGTTTCTATGTTTCTATGTTGATCGTGCTTTACTAGACTTTATTTTGCACCAAAAGCTATTCCCTTTATACTGTACCATTGGTGGAGCGGGAGCACATGGCCGCTGGCTGGGTGGGGCGCGGGGCGGTGACATCACCTTGTCCTGTATTTGGGAGTGAGGGAGTTGGCAACCTTACTGGCGCTGTAAGGCAGCAACTCTACCGCCACGCCACCGTCCTCTCACCAACTAGAGTACAAGGCCAGGTAACTCTGAGATGTATTGCCAATAATTCCATGGAGTTTTGAGTTGAAATCCCGGGTAATTTATACCATTGACCAGATCGCTGGAGGCAGTCAGTCACAAACCCTTGAAGGACACAGATTGCTGGAGTAACTCAGCGGGACGGGCAGCACTACTGGAGAAAATGAATAGGTGACGTTTCGAGTTGGGACCCTTCTTCAGATTGCACAGACACTGGGCAGCCTGAAATTGGGCCTGTGGTTACCGGCCTGCAGTGGAGGCTGATCCTGGTGCAAATGTGGGCCTTTCACGTAGGCCTCAGGCTTAAAATTGGGCCTGTGTTTTCCTGCCTGCAGTGGAGGCTGCTCCTGGTGCAAACGTGGGCCTTTCGCGTAGGCCTCAGGCCTCAGACTCCCACAGGCCTTGTGCGCACAGTCTGGATCCCAGGCTCTGGGTGCGGTTTGCCTCAGAGCTGGCTGGTGCACCCACCCCCAGGTACACGCGAGGTGCCTCGGCTGAGGCAGGCAATGTGTGGTTTTGGCACGGGGAGGCCGCTAAGCAAACATTTGGAATATTTTTCTCATGTGAAAGGAAAAATGAAATAACTTTCTGGCAGCTGTCCCTGGGGATGCATTCAGGCCAGGACAGGCAAACATTAACTGGATGAAAAATAGTCGCCCCTTCTGAAAGAAGAGATAGAATTGTTTATTTTTGTTCCATGATTCTATGAGAGGAGTGAGTGTGTGTGTGTGAAAGAGAGAGTGTGTGTGTGTGTGTGTGTGTGAATGTGAGAGAGTGTGTGTGTGTGTGTGTGAATGTGTGAGTGTGTGTGTGTGTGTGTGTGTGTGAGGTGTGTGTGAAAGAGTGTGTGTGTGTGTGTGTGTGTGTGTGAGGTGTGTGTGAAAGAGTGTGTATGAGAGAGAGTGTGTGAGAGAGAGTGTGTGGTGTGTGTGAATGTGAGAAAGTGTGTGTGTGTGGTGTGTGAAAGAGTGTGTGTGGTGTGTGAGAGAGAGAGTGTGTGAGAGAGTGTGTTTGTGAATGTGAGAGTGTATGTGTGATTGAGAGAGGTGTGTGTGAGTGTGTGTGAGTGTGTGTGAGAGTGTGTGTATGAGAGAGGTGTGTGTGTGAATGTGAAAGAGTGTGTGTGTGTGAGAGTGTGTGTGTGTGTGAGAGTGTGTGTGTGTGAGGGAGTGTGTGTGCGAGGGAGTGTGTTTGTGTGTGTGTGTGTGTGTGTGTGAGGGAGTGTGTGTGTGAGGGAGTGTGTTTGTGTGTGTGTGAGGGAGTGTGTATTCGTTTGTGTCTGGATGTGTCTTTGTGTGAACACGTGTGTATGTTTTTGTTGGGGGGGCGTATGTATAGATGTGTCTTGACGTGAGCATGTGTGTGTATGTGAGAGAGCGCGTGTGTGTGTTTGTGAGAGTGTGTGTGTGTGTCTACATGTGAAGATGCGTGTGCATGCGTGTGCATCCACATATGTGTCTGTCCCTTAACCTGACTGTTCTGATGTAATGTGTGGAGAGAGTGAGGGAGAAAAAGAGAGAGTGAAAGGGAGAGAGGGAGATTGAGAGAGAGCGGAGGGAATTAGAGAGGAGGAGAAAGATGGGGAGAAGGAGAGAGGGAGAGAGAGGGAGAGAGAGGGAGAGAGAGGGAGAGAGAGGGAGAGAGAGGGAGAGAGAGGGAGAGAGAGGGAGAGAGAGGGAGAGAGAGGGAGAGAGAGGGAGAGAGAGGGAGAGAGAGAGAGGGGACGGAATTAGAGAGGAAGAGAAAGATGGGGAGAAGGAGAGAGGGAGAGAGAGGGAGAGAGAGAGAGGGGACGGAATTAGAGAGGAAGAGAAAGATGGGGAGGAGAGGGAGAGAGGGAGAGAGAGGGAGAGGGAGATTGAGAGAGCGCAGAGGGATTGAGAGGAAGAGAGAGAAAAGGAAAGTGTGAGAGAGAGAGGGAGAGAGAGGAAGGGAGAGAGTCTGAGAGAGAGGGAGGGAGAGAGGGGGGAGGGGAGCGATGTGAATATGAAACAGCTGTGCACACAGATGCCTGGAAATTAGTGCGGGTGGGGGAGTGGGGGATGGGCCACATACTACAACACACAGGGTCTTGTCTGGGCGTGGGGGGTTGGGAGGTTGGGGGAAGGGGGGGGGGGGGGTTGGGGGAAGGGGGGGGGGGGGGGTTGGGGGAAGGGGGGGGGGTTGGGCGAAGAGGGGGGGGGAAGTTAAGCAACACGGGCCCTTCCCATTTCCCTTTGTTGAAGGAGGGAGCAAAGTCTGGGGTGTGGATCAATCCCAAATAATCTGGCCGGGACTAACGACCCTCATTTCCTGTCCTTGGTCCGGGAGGGGTGGGGGCTTCTGTAACACACGCAGCCCAGCGGTGGGGGGGTGGGGGGGTGGGGTGGGGGGGGAGGTGGGGGGAGCCTGCTTCTCGACCTGCCGTGGAATATTCCAGAAAACCTCAACGGCAGCTCTGCGGAATCTCAGACTCCATGGTAGAGTTGCTGCCTCACAGCGCCAGAGGCCCGGGTTCCATCCTGACCTCCGAGTGCTGTCTTTGTGGAGTTTGACCACGCAGGTCACAGGGAGAACGTACAAACTCCGTACGGGCGAAAATCCGTAGTCAGGGTCGAACCTGGGTCTCTGGCGCTGCAGGGCATCAACTCTATAGTGTCATAGAGACATACAGTGTGGCAACAGGCCCTTCGGCCCAACTTACCCACACTCACCAACATGTCCCAGCTGCTCTAGTCCCACCTGCCTGCGTTTGGTCCATATCCCTCCAAACCTGTCAATAGACAATAGACAATAGGTGCAGGAGGAGGCCATTCGGCCCTTCGAGCCAGCACCGCCATTCAATGTGATCATGGCTGATCATTCTCAATCAGCACCCCGTTCCTGCCTTCTCCCCATACCCCCTGACTCCGCTATCCTTAAAGAGCTCTATCCAGCTCTCTCTTGAATGCATTCAGAGAATTGGCCCCCCACTGCCTTCTGAGGCAGAGAATTCCATAGATTCACAACTCTCTGACTGAAAAAGTTTTTCCTCATCTCAGTTCTAAATGGCCTACCCCTTATTCTTAAACTGTGGCCCCTTGTTCTGGACTCCCCCAACATTGGGAACATGTTTCCTGCCTCTAACGTGTCCAACCCCTTAATAATCTTATACGTTTCGATAAGATCTCCTCTCATCCTTCTAAATTCCAGTGTATACAAGCCTAGTCGCTCCAATCTTTCAACATATGACATTCCGGGAATTAACCTAGTAAACCTACGCTGCACGCCCTCAATAGCAAGAATATCCTTCCTCAAATTTGGAGACCAAAACTGCACACAGTACTCCAGGTGCAGTCTCACTAGGGCCCTGTACAACTGCAGAAGGACCTCTTTGCTCCTATACTCAACTCCTCCTGTTATGAAGGCCTATACATGTAACTATCTAACTGTTTCTTAAACGTTGGGACAGTCCCAGCCTCAGCTACGTCCCTCTGGCAGCTCGTTCCGTACACCCACCACCCTCTGTGTGGAAAAAGTTACCCCTCACGATTCCTATTGAATCTTTTCCCCTTCACCTTAAACCACTGCCCTCTGGTTCTCGGCCCCGACCTGGATTAGGTGACCTGGAGTTTTGTCATGTTCTGGAGAACCAGGAATGTTTATAACTTACCAGCCATCAGGTCAGGTTAGTTTATAGTCACGTGTACCGAGGTACAGTGAAAAGCTTTTGTTGCGTGCTAACCAGCCAGCGGAAAGACAATACGTGATTACAATCGAGTCATTTACAGTGCATGAGAAGGGAATAACGTTTTAGTGCAAGGTAAAGCCAGCAAAGTCCGATCAAAGATAGTCCGAGGGTCAACAATGAGGTAGATTGTACGGCGGCACGGTGGCGCAGCGGTAGAGTTGCTGCCTTACAGCGAATGCAGCGCCGGAGACCCGGGTTCGACCCTGACTACGGGCGCCGTCTGTACGGAGTTTGTACGTTCTCCCTGTGACCTGCGCGGGTTTTCTCCGAGATCTTCGGTTTCCTCCCACACTCCGAAGACGTACAGGTTTGTAGGTTAATTGGCTGGGCAAATGTAAAAATTGTCCCTAGTGGGTGTAGGATAGTGTTAGTGTGTGGGGATCGCTGGGCGGCGCGGACCCGGTGGGCCGAAAGGCCTGTTTCCGCGCTGTATCTCTAAATCTAAAACTCTAAATCTTGCCGTAGTTGGGGTGGTGGTGGAGGCAGATTCGATAGAACCTTATTTAACCCAGAAATAAATTGATCTGCCAAGAGTCATGAAAACACAAAATACTGCTCTCTGGTTGTGGTACGATGGTTTAGTTGCCTGAAAACTGAATACCAAATCTCGAGTCGGACACAGCACTCTATGTCTCCCTCTCCCCTGACGCTTGGTCTGAAGAAGGGTCTCGACCCGAAACGTCACCCATTCCTTCTCTCCAGAGATGCTGCCTGTCCCGCTGAGTTACTCCAGTGCTTTGTGTCTATCTTCAATGTAAGCCAGCATCTGCAGTTCCTTCCTACACAGAACTGTGTGCTCATTGCTTCCTCTCTGCCTCTTGTGAAAAGTGAAGGTGAAAACTTTCTGACTAGCCCATATCTTGTGACACAATCTTGGTCGGCACTGAGGCTGATTGCTTGGGTAATCATCGTGAGTGAGCGCCATTCACCCCGTTGCCACGGTAACCAAAATTTTTACCCGGCCTAAAGCGACTGCAGGCCCCAAATCCATAACCAGGCCAAACCTTATTTTATCGATGGAATATTTAGGCATTAACTCTTTAGAGGCCGAAATATATATATAAGCACTGGAGACACAAGGAACTGCAGATGCTGGTTTACCAACAAAAAAAAAGACACAATGTGCTGGAGTAACTCAGCAGGTCAGGCAGCATCTCTGAAGGATATGAAGAGGTGACATTTTGGATTGAGACTCTTCTTGAGATATCGGAAGAAGGGTCCTGACCTGAAATGTTGCCTATCTATGTCCTCTGGAGATGCTGGCTGACCCATCGAGTTATTCCAGCACTTTGTGACTTTTTAATATATACTAGACCAAGTCGACCCGTTGGGCCCAAACCTCTCCTGCATTGGTGCAGCACCCTCTCCTCCCCACCTTCCCTCTCTCCTCAACCCCCTCCTCCCCTCTCCCTCTTCTCCCCCACTCCCCCCTTCCCCCCTCCCTCCATCCTCCCTCCTCCCTCCTCCCCTCCCCTCCTTTTCAACTTTAAAATGTGAATAACTTTAAAAATATAAGACCGATTTCAATAAAACTACTTGCATTATCACTAAAGTAACAATGGTGAGCAAGGTGGGCCTAAAATTGCCGCGCTATCGTGCACCGCTTTGGCTGAAGTTCAGTCACAAACAAGATAACAAACGAGAGTTTTAGTATATAGATGGCACTCAGCATTGAGTATTGAGAAACAGAATCAGGAGGTCATGATACAGCTTTTGGTTAGGTCACATTTGGAGTGTTGTTTCGTTTAGTTTAGAGATCGCGGAAACAGGCCCTTCGGCCCACCGAGTCCGCACCGACCAGCGAATGAACACCATCCAACACACACACACTAGCGCCAATTTTACATTCATACCAAGCCAATAAACCTGCAAACCTGCACGTCTTTGGGGTGTGGGAGAAAACCCACGCAGGTCACGGGGAGAGCGCACGAACTCCGTACAGACAGCACCCGTGGTCAGGATCGAACCCGGGTCTCTGGCGCTGTGAGGCAGCAACTCTACCTCTGCACCACCACAACTGCATTGTGGGCAATTATTTCTGGTCGCCCCATTGCAGGAAGGATGTGGGCTTTGGAAAAGATGCAGGGGTTTAGCTTAGAGATGCAGCGCGGAAACAGGCCCTTTCGGCCCACCGGGTCCGCACCGACCAGCGATCCCCGCACACTAACACCATCCCACACCCACTAGGGACAATTTTTACATTCACCAGGCCAATTAACCTACAAACCTGTACGTCTTTGGAGTGTGGGAGGAAAGCGAAGATCTCGGAGAAAAACCCACGCACGCGGGTCACGGGGAGAGCGTACAAACTCCGCACAGACAGCACCCGTGGTCGGTATCGAACCCGGGTCTCCGGCGCTGCATTCGCTGTAAGGCGGCAACTCTACCGCTGCGCCACCGTGTCGCTCCATCATCTACAGGCACTGGTTGGACAGACGTTGACTGTTTTCTCCGGATCGTCGGAGGTTGCGGGTAGACCTGGCAGAAGTAGATAAAATTAGGAGAGGCATGGACAGGGTAGACAGTCAGAACCTTTTTTCCGAGGATGGGAAAATAAAATACCAGAGGGCACAGTTTTAATGTGAGAGGGGGCAAAGTTTCAAGGAAATGTGCCAGGCAAGTGAGAGGTGAGTGATTGGAACGTAGTACTGCCTGGGGTGGTGGCGGAGGCAGTTTCGATAGAACTTTACTTAACCCAGGAGTAAATTGATCTGCCAACAGTCATGAAAACACAAAAGACATGAAACTGTGTGTATATATCAGTGGCATTTAAGAGCCTTTTGGATGGGCACATGGATATGCATGGTCCAAATTTGAGGAAGGATATTCTTGCTATTGAGGGCGTGCAGCGTAGGTTTACTAGGTTAATTCCCGGAATGGCGGGACTGTCATATGTTGAAAGACTGGGGCGACTAGGCTTGTATACACTGGAATTTAGAAGGACGAGAGGGGATCTTATCGAAACGTATAAGATTATTAAGGGGTTGGACACGTTAGAGGCAGGAAACATGTTCCCAATGTTGGGGGAGTCCAGAACAAGGGGCCACAGTTTAAGAATAAGGGGTAGGCCATTTAGAACTGAGATGAGGAAAAACTTTTTCAGTCAGAGAGTTGTGAATCTGTGGAATTCTCTGCCTCAGAAGGCAGTGGAGGCCAATTCTCTGAATGCATTCAAGAGAGAGCTGGATAGAGCTCTTAATGATAGCGGAGTCAGGGGGTATGGGGAGAAGGCAGGAACGGGGTACTGATTGAGAATGATCAGCCATGATCACATTGAATGGCGGTGCTGGCACAAAGGGCAGAATGGCCTCCTCCTGCACCTATTGTCTATTGTCTATTGTCTATTGTCTAGAACACAAAATACATGAAACTGTGTACATATCAGTGGTATTTAAGAGCCTTTTGGATAGGCACATGGATACGCAGGGAATGGAGGGCTGTGGGTTATGAACAGGTAGGTAAGAGATGGTGTTGGTAGTATGTTTAGCACAGACATTGTGGGCCGAAGGGCCTGTTCTTGTGCTGTACTGTTCTCTGTTCTATGTTCGCTGAGGATTTGAGGATCTATTTGTTCTTGCTACATCTGTGTTGACATTGGTTGTGAGAGAGGACAAGTGAGATAAGATCTTTAAAGTCCAACTCTTGCTCCACCAAAGTAACAGAGGTTTTAGTTTACGAAATGTGTGTAGTTCCTCTGTGTAGGAAGGAACTGCAGATGTTGGTTTAAACCGAAGATAGACACAAAATACTGGAGTAACTCAGCGGGACAGGCAGCATCTCTGGAGAGAAGGAATGGGTGACGTTTTGGGTCAAGACCCTTCTTGACCTGAAAAGTCACCTATTCCTTTTCTCCACAGATGCTGCCTGACCCGCTGAGTTACTCCAGCATTCTGTGTCTATCTTAGATTTTAGTTCAGTTTTGTTTGGAGATACAGTGCGGAAACTGGCCCTTTGGCCCACTGAGTCTGTGCCGACCAGCGATCCCCACACATTAACACTATCCTACACAGTTAAAATTATACTGAGCCAATAAGCCTCCAAACCTGAACGCCTTTTTGAAGTGTGGGAGGAAACCAGAGATCTCAGAGAAAACTCGTGCAGGTCACGGGGAGAAGTGCCTGTTCTTGTGCTGTACTGTTCTATGTTCTATGTTCGCTGCCTGGTCTAGAGTTGACGGAATTGTCGTTTGTAGAAGGTCTAGGTCGGCCCGTAACGTCACCCATTCCTTCTCTCCAGAGACGTTGCCTGAGTTACTCCAGCACTTTGTGTCTATCGACGGATTCCCATTCCGCTCGCTTTTTACATCCGCTCCATGTTCTCTGTTCTTCCGGCTTTCCCCAATTTTCCCTCTTCTTTTCTGGCTCCCTTAAAGGGGCAGTCTTAGCTTAGTTTAGTTTAGTTTAGAGATACAGCCTAGAGACAGACAGACCCATTGGTGCGGACTTGTTGAGCAGAGATAGATAGATTCTTCATCAGTGCGGGTGTCAGGGGTTGTGGGGAGAGGGCAGGAGAATTGGGTTTCGAGGGGAGAGATCGATCGGCCATGATTGAACGGCGGAGTAGTCTTGATGGGCCGAATGGCCTAACTCTGCTCCTCTCACTTATGACCTTCCTTTGCCACAGCAAGGTCCTTGGTGGTGAGCAAAGATACTAGAGGAGGAAGATGGACCACTCCGTCGAAATCGCCTATACTGAAGTGTAGTACGCAAAGGAGCATAACGTCCGCCATTTTAGTAAGCAAAACCCGCCGTTCGCTCTGCCTCTCGCAGTGTAATCAGTGTTTTGGGGGAACAGTATGTGTGATGATACCATTAAAATGCAGAATATATCTCATTTATCAACTCACAGATTTTTGTTATTTTTCTTTCTAAATGTTTCTGCAAGTTTCTGCCGACTAAAATGGCCGCCGTGACGCACTACGGTTTTTAGGGTCGAGTGGTCTATCTTGCTCTGCTCTGTTATCTTTGGTGGTGAGGGAGGGGCAGTGTGGTGTAAGAAAATAACTGCAGATGCTGGTACAAATCGAAGGTGTTTATTCACAAAATGTTGGAGTAATTCAGCAGGTCAGGCAGCATCTCGGGAGAGAAGGAATGGGTGACGTTTTGGGTCGAGACCCTTCTTCAGACTGAAGACTGAGGGGCAGTGTGGAGTGAGCAGGATGGGGAGACAACAAGGGGAAACGTCATCTTCAGTCAGAAGAAGGGTCTCGACCCAAAAACATAGAAACATAGAAAATAGGTGCAGGAGTAGGCCATTCGGCCCTTCGAGCCTGCACCGCCATTCAATATGATCATGGCTGATCATCCAACTCAGTATCCCGTACCTGCCTTCTCTCCATACCCCCTGATCCCTTTAGCCACAAGGGCCACATCTAGCTCCCTCTTAAATATAGCCAATGAATTGGCCTCAACTACCTTCTGTGGCAGAGAATTCCACAGACTCACCACTCTAATGTGAAAAAAAAAGTTCTCATCTCGGTCCTAAAAGACTTCCCCCTTATCCTTAAACTGTGACCCCTTGTTCTGGACTTCCCCAACATCGGGAACAATCTTCCTGCATCTAGCCTGTCCAACCCCTTAAGAATTTTGTAAGTTTCTATAAGATCCCCCCTCAATCTTCTAAATCCCAGCGAGTACAAGCCGAGTCTATCCAATCTTTCTTCATATGAGAGTCCTGCCATCCCAGGAATCAATCTGGTGAACCTTCTCTGTACTCCCTCTATGGCAAGAATGTCTTCCCTCAGATTAGGAGACCAAAACTGTACGCAATATTCCAGGTGCGGTCTCACCCATCCCTTCTCTCCAGAGATGCTGCCCGTCCCGCTGAGTTACTCCAGCATTCTGTGTCTTTCTTCGCGGGGTAAAGCAGCATCTGCAGTTCCTTCCTGCACAATCACCTCAGGGCTCCAGCACACGGTGTGTTAATGACCAACACTTGACTCCATCTTCACCGTTGCCGTGACAGCAGCCTGACATGCTTGAAGGCAAGAGAATAAGAGTGGAACATGTCAGATTAGAACATGTCAGAGGCCTCACTGCCCCTCACTGTGCACAGCCAACAAAACATGCAGCCACAAGAGGCCCCATTAACCCTTCAGTGGCTGAAAGCTCCCTTCAGAAAATAACATGGTCCTGTTTCGAGGTTAATTCCTGGAATGGCGGGACTGTCATATGTTGAAAGACTGGAGCGACTAGGCTTGTATACACTGGAATTTAGAAGGATGAGAGGAGATCTTATCGAAACGTATAAGATTATTAAGGGGTTGGACACGTTAGAGGCAGGAAACATGTTCCCGATGTTGGGGGAGTCCAGAACAAGGGGCCACACAGTTTAAGAATAAGGGGTAGGCCACTTAGAACTGAGATGAGGAAAAACTTTTTCAGTCACAGAGTTGTGAATCTGTGGAATTCTCTGCCTCAGAAGGCAGTGGAGGCCAATTCTCTGAATGCATTCAAGAGAGAGCTGGATAGAGCTCTTAAGGATAGCGGAGTCAGGGGGTATGGGGAGAAGGCAGGAACGGGGTACTGATTGAGAATGATCAGCCGTGATCACATTGAATGGCGGTGCGTACAGGCTCGAAGGGCCGAATGGCCTCCTCCTGCACCTATTGTCTATTGAATCCTTTATCATCGTTACTTTTCCCCTCCACTGTCAGAGTGAGGCCCAACGCAAATTGGAGGAACAACACCTCACATTTCGCTAGGCCAGCTTACACCCCTGAGGTGGCGCAGTGGTAGAATTGCCGCCTTACAGCGAATGCAGTGCCGGAGACCCGGGTTCGATCCCGACCACGGGCGCCGTCTGTACGGAGTTTGTACGTTCTCCCCGTGACCTGTGTGGGTTTTCTCCGAGATCTTCGGGTTTCCTCCCACACTCCAAAGACGTGCAGGTACGTAGGTTAATTGGCTTGGTAAATGTAAAAATTGTCCCGAGTGTGTGTAGGATAGTGTTAGTGTGCGGGGATCGCTGGTCGGCGCGGACCCGGTGGGCCGAAAGGCCTGTTTCCGCGCTGCATCTCTAAAATAAAACTAAAATGAATCCCAGCGGTATGAATATGATTTCTCCAACTTTAGGTAAACCTTGCACCTCCCCCCCTCCATCCCCCACTCAAATTGTACCAGCTTTAAAGTCGTCTTGTTGGGCCTTTCTGTCATGGGCCTCCTCCAGTGCCATAGTGAGGCCCAGCGCAAATTGGAGGAACAGCACCTCATATTTCGCTTGGGCAGCTTACAGCCCAGCGGTATGAACATTGACTTCTCCAACTTTAGATAGTTCCTCTGTCCCTCTCTTTCCCCTCCCCCTTCCCAGTTCTCCCACTAGTCTTCCTGTCTCCTACTACATCCTATCTTTGCCCTGACATCAGTCTGAAGAAGGGTCTCGACCCGAAACGTCACCCATTCCTTCTCTCCTGAGATGCTGCCTGACCCGCTGAGTTACTCCAGCATTTTGTGTCGACCTTGTTCAGTCTCATTGTCTGTACCTTGTTTTCACCTAGGCCACAGCTAACCAAGGCCTGTTTCCTTTATCATCGTTACTTTTTTGCGTATCTCTCATTCATTTCTTCTATATCTCTCTCTGCATCATTGTCTACATCCCTCGTTTCCCTCTCCCCCGACTCTCGGTCTGAAGAAAGGCCTCAACCCGAAACGTCACCCATTCCTTCTCTCCAGAGAAGCACACTCTACTGAACTCGTGCCACCATTACAGTTTCTTAGTTTAGTTTAGTTTGGTTTAGTTCAGAGATACAGCGTGGGAACATAGAAACATAGAAACTAGGTGCTGGAGTAGGCCATTCGGCCCTTCGAGCCTGCACCGCCATTCAAAATGATCATGGCTGATCATCCAACTCAGTATCCCGTACCTGCCTTCTCTCCATACCCCCTGATCCCTTTAGCCACAAGGGCCACATCTAACTCCCTCTTAAATATAGCGGATGAACTGACCTCAACTACCTTCTGTGGCAGAGAATTCCACAGATTCACCACTCTCTGTGTGAAAAAAAACGTTCTCATCTCGGTCCTAAAAGACTTCCCCCTTATCCTTAAACTGTGACCCCTTGTTCTGGACTTCCCCAACATCGGGAACAATCTTCCTGCATCTAGCCTGTCCAACCCCTTAAGAATTCTGTAAGTTTCTATAAGATCCCCCCTCAATCTTCTAAATTCCAGCGAGAAACTGGCCTTCCAGCCCACCGAGTCCACACCGACCATCGTCATCGTCGGCGGTCGCTGGAAGCGAGTGTGACTGTCCTCTCCATAGGGTCGGGACGCCTGTGCGTGACTTTGTTTAACGTGGGGAGACTGGCGCACAGACAGCCACCACACGGTCCTTGACAGATCTGGGTCGGGATCCAGTGGCGTGGAGTCCAGGACGACCGGGGACCCTTTTCTGCTGCAGCCTTCATCCATCGGCCTTCCCAGCCGCTGTGACGCTCCACTAAAGTCGGCCGTCATCCTCCGCCTGTTCCACCGTTGAGGTCTTGGTCGGATCGCTCTTTGTCCAGGGACCTCCCCCTCGACCTTACCGCCATGGGTGACCCTACCAGGAGCCTAGCTCCAGACGGCATCGCTCTCAGGATCTCAGGACCACACGGGCTCCTCCACCACGACAAGGTGACGATCAGCGGAGAAGTAACACCGACCAGCGATCACCCATTATCTAGTTCCATCCTCCAGACCAGGGGGCAATTTGCAGAAGCCAATTAACCTACAAACCCGCAGGTCTTTGGAATGCGGGAGGAAACCGGAACACCCGGAGGAAACCCACGCGGGTCACGGGGAGAACGTGCAAACTCCCCACAGACGGCGGGTGCATTCAGGATCGAACCCGGGCCTCCGGCGCTGAAAGGCACCAACTCTACCGTGCCGCGGCACCTGAAACCTGCTGAGTTACTCCAGCACTTTGTGTCCTTTTATGGATTACTCAGCGCCTGCAGTTCCTTAGACGGGTCAGTGCAGGACCAAGGCACAGACTTGACACGCCAGAGGTTCTGCGAAAAGAAAATACTGAAAGTAAGTCATTTGCGTAGAGACTGAGGCAAAATAAATAGCTCTAAGCATCCACATGAGGCACCTGATTAAGCAGGGCTCTTTGTTCATTGTTTGGTACAGGGGCTATTAAAAGACCGTGTTGAATGGTAAAGTTCTTCCAGCGCTCTTAAAAAAAGTATTTATAGCGTAATTGAGGATATTTTAAAACAGGGAATGGAAAATCAATTTCCAAAATGGCGGCTTGTGTGGGTGCTCACTGCTTCTAAGAATAAGCTGTTGGAGGAGGCTTGGGCGGTCACGGTGGCGCAGCGGTAGAGTTGCCGCCTTACAGCGCTAGCAGCGCCGGAGACCCGGGTTCGATCCCGACCACGGGCGCCGCCTGCACGGAGTTTGTACGTTCTCCCCGTGACCTGCGTGGGTTTTCTCCGAGATCTTCGGTTTCCTCCCACGCTCCAAAGGCGTGCAGGTTTGTAGGTTATTTGGCTTGGTATAAATGTAAAAGACTGTCCCTAGTGTGTGTAGGATAGTGTGTATGGGCGGGGATCACTGGTCAATGCGGGCCGAAGGGCCTGTTTCGTGCTGTATCTCTAAACAAAATTGAAACTATCATCATATCATATCATATATATACAGCCGGAAACAGGCCTTTTCGGCCCTCCAAGTCCGTGCCGCCCAGCGATCCCCGCACATTAACACCATCCTACACCCACTAGGGACAATTTTTACATTTTACCCAGCCAATTAACCTACATACCTGTACGTCTTTGGAGTGTGGGAGGAAACCGAAGATCTCGGAGAAAACCCACGCAGGTCACGGGGAGAACGTACAAACTCCTTACAGTGCAGCACCCGTAGTCAGGATCGAACCTGAGTCTCCGGTGCTGCTTTCGCTTTAAAGCAGCAACTCTACCGCTGCGCTACCGTGCCGCCCTAGGCTCAGCAGGTCAGGCAACATCTGTACAGATGAGCGCGTCCAGCTGTTTTTTGCTCAGGATTCCAGCATCTGCGGCCTCTTGTGTCTCGACATTCTAGGAATAGTTGCTTGACAGCTTTCTCTTGCTGCCTAGAGTTTTTGTTCCAGGTGATCTCATGTAGTAAGTTAGGCACAGCCATTTAATAAGTTAGGTGTGAGTCTGAAGAAGGTTCTGGACCCGAAACGTCACCATTTTCCTTCTCTCCAGAGGTGCCGCCCGTCCCGCTGAGTTACTCCGGCTTTTTGCGTCTCTCTTCGGGGTAAGCCAGCATCATACTCATTTAGTCAGTTGACATGTTATGTTCAAGGAGGGAACGGTGGCGCAGCGGTAGAGTTGCTGCCTCACAGCGCCAGAGTGCCTGGTTCGATCCCCGACTACGACGCTGCCTGTATGGATTTTGTATGTTCTCTCCGTGACCTGCGCGGGTTTTCTCCCGGTGCTCCGGCTTCCGAAAGATGTATGGGACTGCAGCCAATTGGGCTTCCGTAAATTGCCCCTGGTGTGTGGGATGCAAAAGTGGAATAACATAGAACTGGTTTAAAACTAAAACCTGTTTGGTGCTGTATTATTATCTGAATGGTGTCAAGTTAGGAGGAGGGGGAGTTCAACGAGATCTGGGTGTCCTAGTGCATCAGTCAATGAAAGGAAGCATGCAGGTACAGCAGGCAGTGAAGAAAGCCAATGGAATGTTGGCCTTCGTAACAAGAGGAGTTGAGTATAGGAGCAAAGAGGTCCTTCTGCAGTTGTACCGGGCCCTGGTGAGACCGCACCTGGAGTACTGTGTGCAGTTTTGGTCTCCAAATTTGAGGAAGGATATTCTTGCTATGGAGGGCGTGCAGCGTAGGTTCACTAGGTTAATTCCCGGAATGGCGGGACTGTCGTATGTTGAAAGGCTGGAGCGATTGGGCTTGTATACACTGGAATTTAGAAGGATGAGGGGGGATCTTATTGAAACATATAAGATAATTAGGGGATTGGACACATTAGAGGCAGGAAACATGTTCCCAATGTTGGGGGAGTCCAGAACAAGGGGCCACAGTTTAAGAATAAGGGGTAGGCCATTTAGAACGGAGATGAGGAAGAACTTTTTCAGTCAGAGAGTTGTGAAGGTGTGGAATTCTCTGCCTCAGAAGGCAGTGGAGGCCAGTTCGTTGGATGCTTTCAAGAGAGAGCTGGATAGAGCTCTTAAGGATAGCGGAGTGAGGGGGTATGGGGAGAAGGCAGGAACGGGGTACTGATGGAGAGTGATCAGCCATGATCGCATTGAATGGCGGTGCTGGCTCGAAGGGCTGAATGGCCTACTCCTGCACCTATTGTCTATTGTCTATTGTATTTCTAAACTAAATTGAAACTAGGCTCCGAAGTTTACATTCTTCGGAGATATAGAATGGGGAACTAATGTAATCAATGATAGTTATCAATGACACAAAATGCTGGAGTAACTCAGCGGGACAGACAGCATCTCTGGAGAGAAGGAATGGTGAGATGCTGCCTGCCCCGCTGAGTTACTCCAGCATTTTCGATTTAAACCAGCATCTGCAGTTCTTTCCTAAACATTGTTATCAATAGTCTTAAGAAGTTGTAAATCTGTGGAATTCTCTGCCTCAGAAGGCAGTGGAGGCAATAGACAATAGACAATAGACAATAGGTGCAGGAGTAGGCCATTCAGCCCTTCGAGCCAGCACCGCCATTCAATGCGATCATGGCTGATCACTCTCAATCAGTACCCCGTTCCTGCCTTCTCCCCATACCCCCTCACTCCGCTATCCTTAAGAGCTCTATCCAGCTCTCTCTTGAAAGCATCCAACGAACTGGCCTCCACTGCCTTCTGAGGCAGAGAATTCCACACCTTCACCACTCTCTGACTGAAAAAGTTCTTCCTCATCTCCATTCTAAATGGCCTACCCCTTATTCTTAAACTGTGGCCAATTCTCTGAATGCATTCAAGAGAGAGCTAGATAGAGCTCTTTTTAAGGATAGCGGAGTCAGGGGGTATGGGGAGAAGGCAGGAACGGGGTACTGATTGAGAATGATCAGCCATGATCACATTGAATGGCGGTGCTGGCTCGAAGGGCCGAATGGCCTACTCCTGCACCTATTGTCTATTGTCTATAGTCTATTGTCTATAGGGTTATGACCACAATCATGATGATAGGTCTGTAGCCTCCAGTGTTCTGTGTGTTAAATGTGTAGACCTGTTAAAAAAAGTATCTGTCTGTTAACATTTGAAGATCTATTTGTTCTTGCTACATCTGCGTTGACATTGTTTGTGAGAGAGGACAAGTGAGATAAGATCTTTGAAAGTCCAACTCTTGTTCCACCAAAGTAACAGAGGTTTTAGTTTACGAAATGTGTAGGAAGGAACTGCAGATGCTGGTTTAAACCGAAAAATGCTGGAGTAACTCAGCGGGTCGGGCAGCATCTCTGGAGAGAAGGAATGGGTGAAGTTTCAGGTCAAGACCCTCCTCGACCCAAAACGTCACCTATACCTTCTCTCCAGAGATGCTGCCCGACCCGCTGAGTTACTCCAGCTGTTTGTGTCTATCTTAGGTTTAGTTCAGTTTTGTCTGGAAATACAGCGTGGAAACTGGCCCTTTGGCCCACTGAGTCTGTGCCGTCCAGCGATCCCCGCACATTAACACTATCCTACACAGTTAAAATTATACTGAGCCAATAAGCCCACGGTGGCGCAGCGGTAGAGTTGCTGCCTTACAGCGAATGCAGCGCCGGAGACCCGGGTTCGATCCTGACTACGGGCGCCGTCTGTACGGAGTTTGTACGTTCTCCCCGTGACCTGCGTGGGTTTTCTCCGAGATCTTCGGTTTCCTCCCACACTCCAAAGACGTGCAGGTATGTAGGTTAATTGGCTGGGCTAATTTTTAAAGAAAGAAAAAATTGTCCCTAGTTTGTGTGTAGGATAGTGTTAGTGTGCGGGGATCGCTGGGGCGGCACGGACCCGGTGGGCCGAAGGGCCTGTTTCCGCGCTGTATATCTAAATCTAAAAAAAAAATCTAACATAAAATCTAAAAACAAAATCTGGACGCCTTTGAAGTGTGGGAGGAAACCAGAGATCTCAGAGAAAACTCGTGCAGGTCACGGGGAGAGCGTACAAACTCCGTACAGACAGCGCCCGTAGTCGGGATCGAACCCGGTTCCCTGGCGCTGTGAGGCAGCAACTCTACCGCTGCGCCACCGTGCCGACCTGAACATGTGTACTTGATCTTGCTACATTAATGTTGACATTGGTTGTGACTAGGGTTGCCAACTTCCTCACTCCCAAATACGGGACAAGGGGTGACGTCACCGCCCCGCGCCCCGCGTGACCTCACCCAGCTAGCTGGCTGGGTGAGGTCACGCGGGGCGGTGACGTCACCCATTGTCCCTTATTTGGGAGTGAGGAAGTTGGCAACCCTACTAATACGGGACAAGGGTGGTCCCGTACGGGACAAACCAAAATATGGGATGTCCCGGCTAATACGGGACAGTTGGCGACCCTAAGTGTGGCCCCTTGTACTTCCAGGCGCCCCGGTGCCAGTGAATGCCCACTGCCACACCAACCCCAGGGCAACTCTGTGCCAGCGATCTGTCACACTGTCTTCGAGAGATGTTGGAGTAACTCAGCGGGACAGGCAGCATCTCTGGAGAGAAGGATGAAGACGAAGGGTCTGAAGGAGGGTCTCGACCCGAAACGTCGCCCGTTCCTTCTATCCGGAGATGCTGCCTGTCCCGCTGAGTTACTCCAGCATTTTGTGTCTGCCTTTGGTGTAAACCAGCATCTGCAGTTCCTTCCCAAACAATATTGGAGAGATTCCCTGGTCAACACTGCCCTCTGCTGCCCGAGGGAGACAATCACAACAGGCTGGCCAATGTTGAGTAAATGCTGGAGTAACTCAGCGGGTCAGGCAGCATCTCCGGAGAGAAGGAATGGGTGACGTTTCGGGTCGAGACCCTTCTTCCAGACACAGGGGAGTCCAGAACCAGGGGCCACAGTTTAAGAATAAGGGGTCGGCCATTCAGAACTGAGATGAGGAAAAACTTTTTCAGTCAGAGAGTTGTGAATCTGTGGAATTCTCTGCCTCAGAAGGCAGTGGAGGCCGATTCTCTGGATGCATTCAAGAGAGAGTTAGATAGAGCTCTTAAGGATAGCGGAGTCAGGGGGAATGGGGAGAAGGCAGGAACGGGGTACTGATTGAGAATGATCAGCCATGATCACATTGAATGGCGGTGCTGGCTTGAAGGGCCGAATGGCCTCCTCCTGCACCTATTGTCTATTGTCTATTGTCAGGTGAGGAGGATTAATTGATAGGTTGTTGATTGGACAGAGATGAAAAGCCAGAAGGTGTGAGGCAACAGGATTGAAGGATTAGTAAGATCATAAGGTCATAGGAGAAGAATTAGGCCATTCGGCCCATCGAGTCTACTCCGCCATTCAATCATGGCTGATCTCTCTCTCCCTCCCAACCCTATTCTCCTGCCTTCTCCCCACAACCCCTGACACCCGCACTAATCCAGAATCTCTCTAACTCTTAAAAATATCCACTGACTGGTCCTCCACAGCCGTCTGTGGCAAAGAATTCCACAGATTCACCACCCTCTGACTGAAGAAATTTCTCCTCATCTCCTTCCTAAAGGAACGTCCTTTAATTCTGAGGCTGTGGCCTCTGGTCCTAGACTCTCCCACTAGTGGAAACACCCTCTCCACATCCATTCTGTGGGGTGAATGTCGTGGTACAGGGGGGTGGATGAAGTGGGAGGGGAGGGGAGTGGGAGGGGGAGGGGTGGGGTGGAAGTGGGGGAAGGGGTTATTTGGGGGAAGTAGGGATTTGGGGAAGTGAGTTTAAAGGAAACTTAAACTTTAGACAATAGACAATAGGTGCAGGAGGAGGCCATTCGGCCCTTCGAGCCAGCACCGCCATTCAATGTGATCATGGCTGATCATTCTCAATCAGTACCCCGTTCCTGCCTTCTCCCCATACCCCCTGACTCCGCTATCCTTAAGAGCTCTATCCAGCTCTCTCTTGAAAGCATTCAGAGAATTGGCCTCCACTGCCCTCTGTGGCAGAGAATTCCACAGATTCACAACTCTCTGACTGAAAAAGTCTTTCCTCATCTCCGTTCTAAATGGCCTACCCCTTATTCTTAAACTGTGGCCCCTTGTTCTGGACTCCCCCAACATTGGGAACATGTTTCCTGCCTCTAACGTGTCCAACCCCTTAATAATCTTATACGTTTCGATAAGATCCCCTCTCATCCTTCTAAATGCCAGTGTATACAAGCCTAGCCGCTCCAGTCTTTCAACATATGACAGTCCCGCCATTCCGGGAATTACCGTTGGAAGAAAATATTTCCAGCATTTTTTCATGGTGCACAATTTCTTCTCCAAGTTATCAACTGGTGACGGTTGGCCACAGTTTAAGAATAAGGGGTAGGCCATTTAGAACTGAGATGAGGAAAAACTTTTTCAGTCAGAGAGTTGTGAATCTGTGGAATTCTCTGCCTGCCTATACAATCCCAGCCAAAGCCAATAGTTCGAAGAAGGGTCTCAACCAGAAACGTCACTGATTCCTTCTCTCCAGAGATGCTGCCTGACCCGCTGAGTTACTGCAGCATTTTGTGTCCAACTTCGGACTGAAGAAGGGTAGTTTAGTTTGGTTTAGTTCGGAGATACAGCGCGGAAACAGGCCCTTCGGCCCACCGGGTCCGCGCCGACCAGCGATCCCCGCACGCTAACACCATCCCACACACACTGGGGACAATTTACATCGACACCAAGCCAATTAGCCTTCAGACGTGGAGTGTGGGTGGAAAGTGGAGCACCTGGAGAAAACCCACTCGGTCACAGGGAGAACCAATTGCGTACAGACAGCGCCCGTGGGCAGGATCGAACACGGGTCTCTGGCGCTGTGAGGCAGCAACTCTGCCGCTGCGCCAACTCAGAATTCTGCTCCTAGAACTTAGTAGCAAATGAAAAGGCAGAGACCCACCCCACCCTGGCCACACTCTCTCTGACCCACACCACCCTGGCCACACTCTCACTGACCCACACCACCCTGACCCACACCACCCTGGCCACACTCTCACTGACCCACACTGACCCACACTCTCACTGACCCACACCACCCTGGCCACACTCTCACTGACCCACACTACCCTGACCCACACTCTCACTGACCCACACCCTGTACTGACCCACACCACCCTGGCCACACTCCCACTGACCCACACCACCTTGGCCACATTCTCACTGGCTCACACACCCTGGCCACACTGACTCACACACCCTGGCCACACTCTCACTGACCCACACTCTCACTGACCCACACCACAATAGACAATAAACAATAGACAATAGGTGCAGGAGGAGGCCATTCAGCCCTTCGAGCCAGCACCACAGGGGGGTGGATGAAGTGGGAGGGGAGGGGAGTGGGAGGGGGAGGGGAGTGGGAGGGGGGAGGGGAGTGGGAGGGGGAGGGGAGTGGGAGGGGGAGGGGAGTGGGAGGGGGAGAGGTGGGGTGGAAGTGGGGGAAGGGGTTATTTGGGGGAAGAAGGGATTTGGGAAACTTAAACTTTAGACAATAGACAATAGGTGCAGGAGGAGGCCATTCGGCCCTTCGACCCTGTACGCACCACCATTCAATGTGATCATGGCTGATCATTCTCAATCAGTACCCCGTTCCTGCCTTCTCCCCATACCCCCTGACTCCGCTATCCTTAAGAGCTCTATCCAGCTCTCTCTTGAAAGCATTCAGAGA
>NC_135993.1:6178948-6225216 GCF_053455715.1 Rhinoraja longicauda
GTTTTTAGATATTGAGCGAGCGAAGTGTGGAAACAAACGCACACCTCCAGATTCAGGGGCAGTTTCTTCCCGGCTGTTATCAGGCAACTGAACCGTCCCACCACAACCAGAGAGCAGTGCTGAACTGCCATCTACCCCATTGGTGACCCTCGGACTATCCTTGATCGGACTTTGCTAGCTTTACCTTGCACTAAACGTTATTCCCTTATCACGTATCTACACACTGTACACGGCTCGATTGTAATCATGTATTGTCTTTCCGCTGGCTGGTTAGCACGCAACAAAAGCTTCTCACTGTGCCTCGGTACACGTGACTATAAACTAAACTAAACTAAACTACAGGTAGACACACAAAGATGGAGTAACTCAGCGGGTCAGGCAGCATCTCGGGAGAGAAGGGATGGGTGACGTTTCGGGTCGAGACCCTTCCTCAGACTGAACTGAAGGGCGGTGTAGACGAGGCAGATACAAATACAACCACGACCTTCTGACTGGTAGAAGTTAAACGATGGGCCGAATGGCCTACTGTTATGTAAACCCTCTCCCCACCCCCTCCTCTCAGCTCCCACTCTCATTGAAACATCCAGGCAGAAGCGTGAAGTGGGAGGGTGATGGGCAGAAACAGGCACCTAATTGAAAACTAGACTGAGCTGACGGCTTAATTCCTGACCTTCTCCCCTCCCTCCGTCCCTCCCTCCCTCCCTCCCTCCCTCCCTCCCTCCCTCCCTCCCTCCCTCCCTCCCTCCCTCCCTCCCTCCCTCCCTCCCTCCCTCCCTCCCTCCCTCCCTCCCTCCCTCCCTCCCTCCCTCCCTCCCTCCCTCCCTCCGAGCCTCACCCCCTCCCAGCGCCCCCCTGCCCCCTCCCCCCGCTCTTCCCAGCCGCCACCTGTTCCTTCAAAGGTGACATTTGGCGGTTGACTCTCAGCAAGGGAAGGGTCTCTAATTAGCCGAGCGGCCGCTGTACATCTTTAGCGGCTCCCCTCCGCGCGCTCTGGTGGGTAGCAGATGTTAGGAAGGTTTAATTAGCGGGGGAACCCTGCCCTGGGAGCAGCTCTGTGCCTGTAACCATCTTAATCACCCTCGTCTTTCAGCTCTGACTAATTAACGATGGCGCGCTTCGTTTGATCACCACCCCCCTGCCACCAACTGCTGGTCCCTTTGGGAGAGGGGGTGAGGAACGTTTTTTTGCTGCAGAGTTTAGTTCTGTTTAGTTTACCGACCTCCACCTGCACTAGTTAACCAGTGGAGGAACCTTTTTGTTGCGCGCCAACCAGCCAGCGGAAAGACTAGATGTGATTACAATCGAAGATAGTAGAGCAGAGCAAGATAGGCCACTTGACCCTAAAAACCGTAGTGCGTCACGGCGGCCATTTTAGTAGGCAGAAACGTGCAGAAACATTTAAAAAGACAAATAACAAGAATCTGTGAGTTGATAGATGAGATATATTCTGCATTTTAATGGTATCATCACACATACAGTTCCCCCAAAACACTGATTACACTGCGAGAGGCAGAGCGAACGGCGGGTTTTGCCTACTAAAATGGCGGTCGTTACGCTCCTTTGCGTACCAAACTTCACTTTAGACGAATTACACGGAGTGGTTCATCTTGCTCCTCTAGTATCTTTGAATACAATCGAAGGTGGACACAAAAAACTGGAGTAACTCAGCAGGATGTGACCTGGGCTTGCTCCAGAACAAGGGGCCACAGTTTAAGAATAAGGGGTCGGCCATTTAGAACTGAGATGAGGAAAAACCTTTTCAGTCAGAGAGTTGTGAATCTGTGGAATTCTCTGCCTCAGAAGGCAGTGGAGGCCAATTCTCTGAATGCATTCAAGAGAGAGCTAGATAGAGCTCTTAAGGATAGCGGAGTCAGGGTGTGAGGGGAGAAGGCAGGAACGGGGTACTGATTGAGAATGATCAGCCATGATCACATTGAATGGCTCGAAGGGCCGAATGGCCACCTCCTGCACCTATTGTCTATTGTCTATTGTCTACTGCTCGCTTGAGTTTTAGGGAGAGGTTGTTTCGACTGGGATTTTTTTCTTCGGTGACCTTGTTGAGATGTGAAAGGTCAAGAGGGGCTTTTTATCCTGGGTACAAAAACCTAGAGAGCACAGGCTTGGGGTGAGTGGGAGAGGTTGAAGAGGGACTCAGGGGCAACTATTTCACTTATCCAAGGTGTTGGGCAAGTTGGGTCAAAGGGCGTGTTTCCACTCTCAGTGACCCCATGACACATCTGCAGTTCCTTGTTTAGTTTAGGAAGATGCTGGTTTAAACCGAAGCTGGTTTAAATCGCTGGTCGGTGCAGACTCGGTGGGCCGAAGGGCCTGTTTCCAAGCTGTATCCCTAAACCAAGCTAAACAAAACAAGGAGATAGACACCAAAAGCTGGAGTAACTCAGCGGGACAGGCAGCACCTCCGGAGAGAAGGAATGGGTGACGTTTCGAGTTTCGGTCTGAAGAAGGGTCTCGACATTCCTTCTCTCCAGAGATGCTGCCTGTCCCACTGAGTCACTCCAGCTTTTTGTGTCTATCTCCTTGTTTAGTTTAGAGATACAGCACGAAAACAGGCCCTTCGGCCCATCGAGTCGGCACCGACCAGCGATCCCCACTCACTAACACTACCCTACGCACACTAGGGACACTTTACACTTATACCAAGCCAATTAACCTACATATTTGTACGTCTTTGGAGTGTGGGAGGAAATTGAAGATCTCGGAGAAAACCCACGCGGGTCACGGGGAGAACATGCAAACTTCGTACAGACGGCGCCCGTGGTCGGGATCGAACCCGGGTCTCCGGCGCTGCATTCGCTGTAAGGCAGCAACTCTACCGTGCGTCCATGTGTTCCGGCAGGGAAGGGGTTAACGACGTCCCGGTGTGAGCCTAAACCAGCTGTTTATCACCAGGCCGAACACCAGCTGCTGCCAAGCAATAAACAAGTGGCTGTCAACACACTCCCTGCTCCCTCCCCACCTCCCCGGCCCCCAGGGACTGGCTCTCAGCTGGGGCAGCACATTACTTCTCCATTGAGGCATCTCAGCGGGGCCTTTAGATCTGAACTGAAGTCAATCTCTCTCATCAGCACCACCAAAAGTGCCTGCAGTTAGATCGGGCTGCAATCTAATCAGGGCAGCACAGGGACCTTTTGTATCATAGACCTGCCAAAGTAAGTTACAGGCTGAAAGACATCCATGCTCCACGTCTCCCCCTCTCCCATCAGGCGAAAAGGTACAGAAGTGTGAAAACGCACACCTCCAGATTCAGGGGCACTTTCTCCCCGGCTGTTATCAGGCAACTGACCACCCTACCACAACCAGAGAGCAGTGCTGAACTACTATCTACCTCTTTGGTGACCCTCGGACTATCCTTGATCGGTCTTTGCTGGCTCTACCTTGTACTAAACGTTATTCCCTTATCATGTATCTGCACACTGTGGACGGCTCGATTGTAATCATGTATTGTCTTTCCACTGGCTGGTTAGCACGCAACAGAAGCTTTTCACTGTACCTCGGTACACGTGACAATGAACTAAACATACTGAGATAATGCAATGGTTCGGTAGTGAGTTATATATAGAATAGATCTCGTTTTTTAGTTTAGAGATACAGCGCGGAAACAGGCCCTTCGGCCCACCGGGTCCGCACCGACCAGCGATCCCCGCACACTAACACTATCCCACACACACTAGGGACAATTTACAATTATACAGAGACTATTTAACTACAAACCTGCACGTCTTTGGAGTGTGGGAGGAAACCGGAGAGATCCGGGAGAAAACCCACGCAGGTCACGGGGAGAACGTGCAAACTCCGTACAGACGGCGCCCGTAGTCGGGATCGAACCCGGGTCTCTGGCACTGTGAGGCAGCAACTCTACCGCGGTGCCACCGTGCCACACATTTACAGGCTGGAATCTAATCGAGGGCTAAAGGATTTAACGATCGACTATCTCATACCCAAGTAGTATAAGAAAATAACTGCAGGTGCTGGTACAAATCGAAGGTATTTATTCACAAAATGCTGGGGTAACTCAGCAGGTCAGGAAGCATCTCGGGAGAGAAGGAATGGGTGACGTTTCGGGTCGAGACGTCACCCATTCCTTCTCTCCCGAGATGCTTCCTGACCTGCTGAGTTACTCCAGCATTTTGTGAATAAATCTCATAACCAAGAATGCAGGACAGGTTGGATTCTAATCCATGGTTCATGGATTTAAAGATAGAGTGCCAGGTCCATGGAAATGGGCTGCAGGCTGGAATCTAATCCAGCGTTTAAAGATCGATTCCAGAAGTGTTACTGTCTGTAATTTAATCCGTGATCCAGGGATTTAAAGATCCCTAGGAGTGAGTTATATCTGGGATTTAATCCAGGGTTCAGGGATTTAAAGATAAAGTAACAGATCGGCACAGTGGCGCAGTGGTAGAGTTGCTGCCTTCCACGATCACGACTACGGGTGCTGTCTGTACGGAGTTTGCACGTTCTCCCCGTGACCTGCGTGGGTTTTCGCCGAGATCTCTGGATTCCCCAAAGACGTGCGGGTTTGTAGGTTAATTGGCTTGGTGTAAATGTAAATTGTCCCTAGTGGGTGTGGGATAGTGTTAGTGTGCGGGGATCGCTGGTCGGCGCGGACTCGGTGGGCCGAAGGGCCTGTTTCCGCGCTGTATCTCTAAACTAAACTAAACTAAAGATCCCTGGGGTTGTGGCTAGAATCTAATCCAGGTTTCAGGGTTTAAAGAGGGAGCAAATATTAAACTTAGAAGTTTCTTCCCAGCTGTTATCAGGAAACTGAACCACCCTACCAACAACCAAAGAACTGAACTACCATTGGTGACCCTCGGACTATCTTTGATTGGACTTTATCTTGCACTAAACGTTATTCTCTTATTATGTATCTGTACACTGTGAATGGCTGGATTGTAATCAGGTATTGTCTTTCCGCTGGCTGGTTGGCACGCAACAAAAGCTTTTCACTGTACCTCGGTACACGTGACAATAAACTAAACTGGACTAAACGGAGTAACAGATGCCTGGGAGTGAGCTCCAGGCTGGAATCTATAGGAATGGTCGATGATGAACTATTCATTGAATACTAGATACATGCCAAGATACGATAGTGACATTTTTAAGAGACTTTTGGATAAGTATACTCACTGGAATTTAGAAGACTGAGGGGGGATCTTATTGAAACATATAAAATTCTTAAGGGGTTAGAGAGGCTAGATGCGGGAAGATTGCTCCCGATGTTGGGGAAGTCCAGAACCAGGGGTCACAGCTTAAGGATAAGGGGGAAGTCTTTTAGGACCGAGATGAGAAAACATTTCTTCACACAGAGTGGTGAGTCTGTGGAATTCTCTGCCACAGAAGGTAGTTGAGGCCAGTTCATTGGCTATATTTAAGAGGGAGTTAGATGTGGCCCTTGTGGCTAAAGGGATCAGGGGGTATGGAGAGAAGGCAGGTACAGGTTACTGAGTTGGATGATCAGCCATGATCATATTGAATGGCGGTGCAGGCTTGAAGGGCCGAATGGCCTACTCCTGCACCTATTTTCTATGTTTCTATATGCAGGGAATGGAGGGATATGAATTATATGAGGAATGATTAGAGTTGGTCTTGGCATCATGTTCAGCACAGATATTGTGGGCGGAAGGCCCTGTTCTTGATAGGGCTTCACGGTGGCACAGCGGTAGAGTTGTGGCCTCACAGCGCCAGAGACCCAGGTACCATCCCGACCACGGGCGCCGTCTGTACGGAGTTTGTACGTTCTCCCCGTGACCTGCGTGGGTTTTCTCCGAGATCTTCGGTCTCCTCCCACACTCCAAAGACGTGCGTGTATGTAGGTTAATTGGCTCGGCAAATGTAAAAATTGTCCCTCGTGTTATAGTAGGATAGTGATCAGTCTGAAGAAGGGTCTCGACCCGAAACGTCACCCATTCCCTCTCTCCTAGATGCTGCCTGACCCGCTGAGTTACTCCAGCATTTTGTGATACCTAGGATAGTGTTAGTGTGCGGGGATCGCTGGTCGGCGCGGACCCGGTGGGCCGAAGGGCCTGTTTCTACGCTGTTCCTCTAAACTAAGCACAAATATCTTGTGCTGTTGCCCGGGAGAAGATAACCTGTGTACGATAATGAACAGGGAACGTGTCTGGGCTCGATAGATTCCCAGGGCAGGGTCTAATGTCACTAAACAGGGGTCTTGGGGAGTGTTTTGGGTGCAGGGAGTGAGTTATTATTAGCATTCCTTCCAATCGTTTTTTTAGCCATCGTGACCTTGTTTTGCTGGAGATTCTTACTCATGCCTCACTCAACCCGCGCTTGAGGTTTAGTTCCAGGTTAGTTTAGAGATACAGCGCCCACCGAATCCAAGCCGACCGGCGATTCCAGCACACGAACACTATCCCACACACACATTAGGGACAATTTGACACTCTACACCAAGCCACTTTACCTACAGACCTTGGCGTCTTTGGAGTGTGGGGGGAAACCGAAGATCTCGGAGAAAACCCACGCGGGTCACGGGGAGAACGTACAAACTCCGTACAGACGGCGCCCGTAGTCGGGATCGAACCCGGGTCTCCGGCGCTGCAAGGCAGCAACTCTACCGCTGCGTCGCCGCGCTTGATGGGCCGAATGGCCTAATTCCGCTCCTATTCCTTACGACCTTGTGACCATTCGGCCCGTCAAGTCCACTCCGCCATCCATTCATGGCTGATCAATTCAATTTCAATTTCAATTTAAACGTTTTATTGTCATGATAAGATACATCGTTATATTGCCAAAGTATAGAACATAACATACATATTTAAAATGCATGAACATAAATACAAGTACACAATGCATGGGTCGATATGTATACATACATATATATACACGCAATACATTTATAGCCTTTTATCGATTGCTACTCATTCTTGTAGTTGTAAGCAGTGCAGAAAGGTAGCAAGTCTAGCAGGTCAATATTAATTTCTTGGTGTCAATAAGTGTCAATTTGTGTATTCGGGTATGTGTACATGTTGGTCATTCACTGTCTCTCAGGTTGTGGCATGCTGTTACGAATTGTGTGCCAAGATGTGCTGTATTTCCTTCGCCAAGGATTATTCTTAGTTTTGATATATCGTCTAGTTCTTTTAAATTTATCTCTCCCTCCTAACCCCTGATTTCTATTCCACATTTTCCGTGACCGTCGTCCCCTTTGATGTCTCATTTTCACACCTTCCACCTCCTTGTCTCTGTGTCATAGAAACATAGAAACATAGAAAATAGGTGCAGGAGTAGGCCATTCGGCCCTTCGAGCCTGCACGCCATTCAATATGATCATGGCTGATCATCCAACTCAGTATCCCGTACCTGCCTTCTCTCCATACCCCCTGATCCCTTTAGCCACAAGGGCCACATCTAACTCCATCTTAAATATAGCCAATGAACTGGCCTCAACTACATTCTGTGGCAGAGAATTCCACAGATTCACGACTCTGTGTGAAAAAAACCTTTCTCATCTCGGTCCTAAAAGACTTCCCCCTTATCCCTAAACTGTGACCCCTTGTTCTGGACTTCCCCAACATCGGGAACAATCTTCCTGCACCTAGCCTGTCCAACCCCTTAAGAATTTTGTAAGTTTCTATAAGATCCCCCCTCAATCTTCTATATTCCAGCGAGTACAAGCCGAGTCTATCCAGTCTTTCTTCATATGAAAGTCCTGCCATCCCAGGAATCAATCTGGTGAACCTTCTCTGTACTCCCTCTATGGCAAGAATGTCTTCCCTCAGATTAGGAGACCAAAACTGTACGCAATACTCCAGGTGTGGTCTCACCAATGCCCTGTACAACTGCAGCAGAACCTCCCTGCTCCGATACTCAAATCCCCTCGCTATGAATGCCAACATACCATTCGCTTTCTTCACTGCCTGCTGCACCTGCATGCCTACTTTCAATGACTGGTGCACCACACAAGATGACCTTATCACCTTGTGTCTCCCTCACACAAGGTGATAAGGTCAAAGGAATAGGAGTAGAATGAGGCCATTTGGCCCATCAAGTCTACTCTGCCATTCATTCATGGCTGATCTATCTCTCCCTCCTAACCCCATTCTCCTGCCTTCTCCCCGTAACCCCCTTGACACCCGCACTAGAACTGTACCTTCACCTGACATAGGAACCGAAGATACTAGAGGAGCAAGATAGACCACTCGACCCTAAAAACCGTAGTAGGCCAAGGCGGCCATTTTAGTAGGCAGAAACTTGCAGAAACATTTAAAGAGAAAAATAACAAAAATCTGTGAGTTGATAGATGAGATATATTCTGCATTTTTATGGTATCATCACACATACTGTTCCCCCAAAACACTGATTACACTGCAAGAGGCAGAGCGAACGGCGGGTTTTGCTTACCAAAATGGCGGACGTCACGCTCCTTTGCGTACTACACTTCAGTATAGGCGATTTCGACGAAGTGGTCCATCTTGCTCCTCTAGTATCTTTGATAAGAACTTGCTCTTAGATGGACGCATACACTAGGTGATGTCACCGCCCCAAATAAGGGACAATGGGTGACGTCACTGCCCCGCGCCCCACGTGACCTCACCCAGCCAGCGGCCACGCGCTCCCGCTCCACCAATGGCGGCCGCCATTGGTGGAGCGGGAGCACGTGGCCGCTGGCTGGGTGAGGTCACGTGGGGCGCGGGGCGGGCGGTGACGTCACCCATTGTCCCTTATTTGGGAGTGGGGAAGTTGGCAACCCTACTAATACGGAGACAAGGGCCATATAGCCACCAGGTTCACCGCCAGGTTCGCCACCCTCCGACTAAAGAAACTCCTCCTCATCTCCTTCCTAGAAGAACGAAGGTCCTTTTGAGACGGTGTCCCTCGTCGTGTTTCGGGAGCGGAGCGCTGCACGATGCCGAACCTGACGGCCAAGATTGCCGAGGCCCGCTTGTCGGTGGAGCAGCTGAAACTGGAAGTCCACATCGACCGCATGCAGGTGAGTCCGCGGCGTCGTGGTAAGGTCGCCAACTGTCCCTTATTAGCCGGGACATCCCATAGTTTGGGCTAAATTGGTTTGTCCCGTACGTAAACACCCTTGTCTCGTATTAGGCCCCGGGGGCTGTGTTTAAGGTGACAGTAAGGCTCAGGAATGTGTATCTAACCAGGAGCCAGTGAGTATTTCCAGATGGTAATATTTCTATTTCAACGTTTCAACGTGCCCATTCTATGTCTCTGTTCAGCACCACCGTATGTTCATGGCTGATCATCCAGAATCAGTACCCCGTTCCAGCTTTCTCCCCTTGATTCCGTTAGCCCTAAGAGCTAATTCTAACTCTCTCTTGAAAACATCGCGAATTGGCCTCCACTGCCTTCTGTGGCAGAGAATTCCACAGATTCACAACTCTCTGGGTGAAAAAGTTTTTCCTCATCTCAGTCCTAAATGGCCTTATTCTTAAACTGTGACCCCCAGGTTCTGGACTCCCCAACATGGGGAACATTTTTCCTGCTTCTCGTCTGTCCAATCCCTTGAGGATTGTATATGTTTCTCTAAGATCCCCTCTCATCCTTCTAAACTCGGGTGAATACAAGCCCAGTCGACCCATTCAGGCGGCACGGTAGCGCAGCGGTAGAGTTGCTGCTTTACAGTGAATGCAGCGCCGGAGACTCAGGTTCGCTCCTGACTACGGGTGCTGCACTGTAAGGAGTTTGTACGTTCTCCCCGTGACCTGCGTGCGTTTTCTCCGAGATCTTCGGTTTCCTCCCACACTCCAAAGACGTACAGGTATGTAGGTTAATTGGCTGGGTAAATGTAAAAATTGTCCCTAGTGGGTGTAGGATAGTGTTAATGTACGGGGATCGCTGGGCGGCACGGACTTGGTGGGCCGAAAAGGCCTGTTTCCGGCTGTATATATATGATATGATATGATCATACCTGGCGCTGTGAGGCAGTGGTTCTACCCGCTGCACCAGTCTGCCGCTCGCAGTTAGTTCGGGCAGTACATGGCTGTGTTTAAGGTGACAGCAAGGCTCAAGAATGTGTACCTAACCAGGAGCCAGTGAGTATTTCCAGATGGTTATATTTCCATTTCAACATTTCAACGTGCCCATTCTATGTCTCTGTTCAGCACCTCCTGTGCAGGTCTTTAGTGCGTTAGCGTTTCAAGTGCCACGATGGGCAATGTACACAGGCTACGGCCAAGGTCCAGTCCCGAGAGAAAACTGGTGCCTCCAACACCGCCCTGTAAACCAAATGCTCATCGCCACCCTTCTTCGGACCTTTGAGATACAGCGCAGAAACAGGTCATTCCAGGTGTGTTGTCGAGCAGGGGGGATCTAGGAGTGCAGGAACACAGTTCCTTGAAAGTGGTGTCGTGGGTAGAGAGGGTGGTCAAGAAGTCTTTCAGCACATTGGCCTTCATCGGTCTAGAAGCTGGGATATTGTCTGGAGAAGGGTCTCAACCCGAAACGTCACCCATTCCTTCTCTCCAGAGATGCTGCCTGACCCGCTGAGTTACCCCAGCATTTTTGTGTCTATTTTGTGCAGTTGTACGAAACATTTGGAGTATTGTGTTCAGTTTTGGTCACCCTGTTGAAGGAGAGATGTTGTTAAGCTGGAAGGAGTGTTGAGAAGATTTACCAGGATGTTGCAAAGTTGTGAGGACCTAATCAATTGGAGTGGGTTGACCAGGCTAGGACTCTATTCCTTGGAGCGCAGGAGGATGAGGGGTGACCTTATAGAGGGGGAGGACAGATACTCAGGGTGAGGGGTGACCTTATAGAGGGGGAGAGCAGATACTCAGGATGAGGGGTGACCTTATAGAGGGGGAGGGCAGATACTCAGGATGAGGGGTGACCTTATAGAGGTGTATAAGATCACGGGGGGAATAGAAAGGGGAAATGTACAGAGGTTTTTACCCAGGGAACTTAGGTTTAATGTGAGAGGGGAAAGATTTAATAGACAATAGACAATAGACAATAGACAATAGGTGCAGGAGTAGGCCATTCAGCCCTTCGAGCCAGCACCGCCATTCAATGCGATCATGGCTGATCACTCTCAATCAGTACCCCGTTCCTGCTTTCTCCCCATACCCCCTCACTCCGCTATCCTTAAGAGCTCTATCCAGCTCCCTCTTGAAAGCATCCAACGAACTGGCCTCCACTGCCTTCTGAGGCAGAGAATTCCACACCTTCACCACTCTCTGACTGAAAAAGTTCTTCCTCATCTCCGTTCTGAATGGCCTACCCCTTATTCTTAAACTGTGTGGCCCCTGGTTCTGGACTCCCCCAACATTGGGAACATGTTTCCTGCCTCTAACGTGTCCAATCCCCCTAATTATCTTATATGTTTCAATAAGATCCCCCCTCATCCTTCTAAATTCCAGTGTATACAAGCCTAATTGCTCCAGCCTTTCAACATACGACAGTCCCGCCATTCCGGGAATTAACCTGGTGAACCTACGCTGCACGCCCAACAGGAACCTGAGTGACTTATTTTTCACACAGAGGGTGGCAGGTATATGGAACGGGTTTCCAGAGGCGGTGGTTAAGGCAGGTACAATCACGATATTTAAAAGACATTTGGTAAAAAATGTTTAGAGGCCAAACGTAGGCAGGTGGGACAAGTGTCGATCGGTTCAGTTGAGTTTATTGTCACGTGTACCGAGGTACAGTGAAAAGCTTTTGTTGCGTGCTAACCACCCAGCGGAAAGACAATGCATGATTACAATCGAACCATTCACAGTGTAGATACATGATAAGGGAATAATGTTTAGTGCAAGGTAAAGTCCGATCAAGGATAGTCCGAGGGTCTCCAATGAGGTAGATAGTAGTTCAGCACTGCTCTCTGGTTGTGGTGGGATGGTTCAGTTGCCTGATAACAGCCGGGAAGAGACTGTCCCTGAATCTGGAGGTGTGCGTTTTCACACTTCTGTACCTCTTGCCCGATGGGATGTCTCGGTCAGCATGGGCAAGTAGGGCCGAAGGGCCTGTTCCGAGCTGTATGACTCTATGATTCATTTTGTACACCTGGTGGGGAAATGTTTATGCGTAGGATGCTGGTTGAAACCACCGATGGACAAAAAAAGCTGGAGTAACTCAGCTGGACCTCTGGAGGGAAGGAATGGGTGACGTTTCGGGTCGAGACCCTTCTTCAGACCGTGTGGTTTCGTGGTGGGCTCCATCAGTGACCTCTTTCCTCTCCTCTTCCTCCCCCGTGCAGGTTTCCAAGGCAGCAGCAGAACTTCTAGCCTACTGTGAGGAGCATGCCAAGGAAGACCCTCTGGTCAGCCCCGTGCCCAACTCCACCAACCCGTTTCGAGACAAGGGCATGTGTGCCATCCTTTAAGGGTGACCTCCATGCCCCAGCCTCCCCACCCTCCCTCTCTCCCCCGCCTGGCTTCGCGGAGAGTAAGCTTGGTCAACTGATGGAAGATTAGCGCGCACAAATAAAAGCTTGGACTCAGCACTGTCACTTGTCATTACTCGTCGGATGAATTAGTTTAGAGACACAGCGCGGAAACAGGCCCTTCGGCCCATCGAGTCGGTGCCAACCATCGATCCCCGCGCACTAACGCTATCCTACGTACAGGAGAAAAACTGCAGATGCTGGTTAAAATCGAAGGTAGACACTTTGTCCACCTTAACACAATCCTACACACACACACACACACACACACTTAGGACAATTTATACTTTACACTAAGCCAATTAACCTACAAACCTGTACATCTTCGGAGAAAACCCACGCAGGTCACGGGGAGAACGTACAGACGGCGCCCGTAGTCGGGATGGAACCCGGGTCTCCGGCGCTGTATTCGCTGTAAGGCAGCAACTCTACCGCTGCACCACCGTGTCCGCCCAGAAACGCTTATGCCCTTGATGTGTACTATGGAATAAAATTCTAAGGGGCCTCAGGACGGCACGGTGGCGCAGCGGTAGAGATACTGTCTTTCAGCACCTGGGACCCGGGTTCGATCCTGACTACGGGTACTTGCCTGCTCGTTCTCCCCGTGACCCGCGTGGGTTTTCTCCGAGATCTTCGGATTTCCTCCCACACTCCGAAAGTCGTACCGGTTTGTAGCAAAGATACCAGAGCAGAGCAAGATAGACCACTCGACCCTAAAAACCGTAGTGCGTCACGGCGGCCATTTTAGTCGGCAGAAACTTGCAGAAACATTTAAAAAGAAAAATAACAAAAATCTGTGAGATATATTCTGCATTTTAATGGTATCATCACACGTACTGTTCCCCCAAAACACTGATTACACTGCGAGAGGCAGAGCGAACGGCGGGTTTTGCTTACTAAAATGGCGGCGGTCACGCTCCTTTGCGTGCTACACTTCAGTATAGGCGATTTCGACGGAGTGGTTCATCTTGCTCCTCTAGTACCTTTGGTTGTGCCCTGCCCGAGTGGTCCATCTTGCTCCTCTAGTATCTTTGGTTTGTAGGTTAATTGGCTTGGTACAAGTGTAAATTGTCCCTAGTGTGTGTGGGATAGTGTTAGTGTGCGGGGATCGCTGGGCGGCACGGTCTCGGTGGGCCGAAGGGCCTGCTTCCGCGCTGTATCTCCAAACTCAACTAAAACCTTCTGGCGTCGTAGAATGGGAAAAAATATATTATAAGAAAATAACTGCAGATGCTGGTACAAATCGATTTATTCACAAAATGCTGGAGTAACTCAGCGGGTCAGGCAGCATCTCGGGAGAGAAGGAATGGGTGACGTTTCGGGTCGAGACCCTTCTTCAGACTGAAGAAGGGTCTCGACCCGAAACGTCACCCATTGGGAAAAATATATTATTACATTAGTATATTAGAACTGAAGACAATGGTGAATAGGGTTGCCAACTGTCCCATATTAGCCGGGACATCCCGTATTTTGGGCTAAATTAGTTTGTCCCGTACGGGACCACCCTTGTCCCCGTATTAGTAGGGTTGCCAACTTCCTCACTCCCGAATAAGGGACAAAGGGTGACGTCACCGCCCCACGTGACCTCACCCAGCCAGCGGCCATGTGCTTCCGCTCCACCAATGGCGGCCGCCATTGGTGGAGCGGGAGCACGTGGCCGCTGGCTGGGTGAGGTCACGTGGGGCGCGGGCGCGGGCGCGGTGACGTCACCCTTTGTCCCGTATTTGGGAGTGAGGAAGTTGGCAACCCTGATGGTCATGGATTTGGTCGAAGGTGTCACCTTGCCGCACCCCACCTTCAACCATTTAGCCAACAGCTCAACAACTAATTATTCACAAAATGCTGGAGTTGCGGAGGGAACGGTCTCTGCGGAACGCAGAGAGGGGAGGGGATGGGAAGATATGACATTTCCGTCACCTACAACAGGACCCCACCACTGGCCATATCTTCCCATCCCCTCCCCTCTCTGCGTTCCGCAGAGACCGTTCCCTCCGCAACTCCCTGGTCTACTGATGCAACACCTGTCCCTTTACCTCCCCCCTCAACTCCATCAAAGGACCCAAACAGTCTTTCCAGGTGAGACAGAGGTTCACCTGCACCTCCTCCAACCTCATCTATTGCATCCGCTGCTCTAGATGTCAGCTTATTTATATCGGCGAAACCAAGCGCAGGCTCGGCGATCGCTTCGCTGAACACCTGCGCTCGGTCCGCATTAACGCAACTGATCTCCCGGTGGCCCAGCACTTCAACTCCCCCTCCCATTCCCAGTCTGACCTCTCTGTCATGGGCCTCCTCCAGTGCCATAGTGAGGCCCACCGGAAATTGGAGGAGCAGCACCTCATATTTCGCCTGGGCAGTTTGCGGCCCGGTGGTATGAACGTCGACTTCTCCAACTTCAGATAGTTCCTCTGTCCCTCTCTTCCCCTCCTCCTTCCCAGATCTCCCTCTATCTTCCTGTCTCCACCTATATCCTTCCTTTGTCCCACCCCCGACATCAGTCTGAAGAAGGGTCTCGACCCGAAACGTCACCCATTCCTTCTCTCCCGAGATGCTGCCTGACCCGCTGAGTTACTCCAGCATTTTGTGAATAAATCGATTTGTACCAGCATCTGCAGTTATTTTCTTATATATATATAGCTCAACAACTAAGATAAGCAGAGAACGCCGGAGTAACTCAGCGGCTCAGGCAGCATCTCTGGAGAGAAGCAACAGGTGACATTTTGGATCGAGGCCCTTCCTCAGACTGAGAGTCAGGGGAGAGAGGCGATATGAACATGCACAAGGATCAAACAAAATCCTTTTTAGCTCTAGGACACAGAGTGCTGGAGTAACTCAGCGGGTCAGGCAGCATCTCTGCAGAAGGCGGATGGTGACGTTTCGGGTCGGGACCCTTCCTCGGTCTGAAGACTAGCCCTACTGTGTCTGTAACTGAGCCTCGCTGAATATGAAGAATGGACCCGACCCGAAAGGTTACCTATCCATGTTCTCCGGAAATGCTGCCTGACCCAATAGACAATAGGTGCAGGAGGAGGCCATTCGGCCCTTCGAGCCAGCACCGCCATTCCAAGTGATCATGGCTGATCATTCTCAATCAGTACCCCGTTCCTGCCTTCTCCCCATACCCCCTGACTCCGCTATCCTTAAGAGCTCTATCCAGCTCTCTCTTGAATGCATTCAGAGAATTGGCCTCCACTGCCTTCTGAGGCAGAGAATTCCACAGATTCACAACTCTCTGACTGAAAAAGTTTTTCCTCATCTCCGTTCTAAATGGCCTACCCCTTATTCTTAAACTGTGTGGCCCCTGGTTCTGGACTCCCCCAACATTGTTTCCTGCCTCTAACGTGTCCAACCCCTTAATAATCTTATACGTTTCGATAAGATCTCCTCTCATCCTTCTAAATTCCAGTGTATACAAGCCTAGTCGTTCCAGTCTTTCAACATATGACAGTCCCGCCATTCCGGGAATTAACCTAGTAAACCTACGCTGCACGCCCTCAATAGCAAGAATATCCTTCCTCAAATTTGGAGACCAAAACTGCACACAGTACTCCAGGAGCGGTCTCACTAGGGCCCTGTACAACTGCAGAAGGACCTCTTTGCTCCTATACTCAACTCCTCTTGTTATGAAGGCCAACATTCCATTGGCTTTCTTCACTGCATTTTCACTGTTTGCCATTCAGTGCCAGTTACTCCTCTGGGACATGGATAAAGCTGAGAACAACAAGGCATCAGCTGGATTAAAAACACAAATGCACATCTTGTTTTTCTTTAGGTTTCGTGTTATTGAAGAAGGACGGTAGATGGGATCTCCATTTGAACGTCATCTACGATCAGCCCCTCTGGGTTGGTTTTCAGATGACCGGACAGGGGAAATAAGATGTCCTTGAGTGTTTTACATCAAATAGTCCAGTCCAGGATCAGGCCATTTGGCCCATAATGTCCATGCTGAACATGATGCTAAATTAATGCCTGGACAATTTCAGGACAACAGGCATCTCGTGGGTTTATGCGATAAGGTTCCCATCTGGGAATCCAATTAGCGTTGAAAAGGGGCACAGAACTGAGGACATTCCTGGGTTAGTTGTTGTCAGACTGTGTGATGAATCACCCAGTATATCATCACCATGGGCGCAGCGGGTAGAACTGCTGCCTCACAGCGCCAGAGACCCGGGTTCGATCCTGACCTCGAGTGCTGTCTGTGTGGAGTTTGTACGTTCTCTCTGTGACCGCGTGGGTTTCCTCCGGGTGGTCCGGTTTCCCCCCACACCCCAAAGACGTGCGGGTTTGTAGGTTAATTGGATTCTGTAAATTACCCCTAGTGTGTAGGGAATGGGAAAGTGGGACTAACTAACTAACTAACTAACTAACTAACTAACAATGAAGGAACTGATCATCTAATGCCCCAACACCGACCCAGCTCCACAATTCCAGCTTCAGTCTGCGTAAGTTCAGGTTTGCTCTAAGCTCTGCGTACCTCTGTTTGATGGGGTTTGCAAAGACTTTCCACAGGCTTCCCACTTACTTGTGTGTGTGAGTGTGTGTGTGTGTGTGTGTGTGTGTGTGTGTGTGTGTGTGTGTGTGCGTGTGTGTGTGTGTGTGAGTGTGTGTGCGTGTGTGCGTGTGTGTGTGTGTGTGAGTGTGTGTGTGTGTGTGTGTGTGTGTGTGTGTGTGAGTGTGTGTGTGAGTGTGTGTGTGTGTGTGTGTGTGTGTGTGTGTGTGTGTGCGTGTGTGTGTGTGTGTGTGTGTGTGTGTGTGTGTGTGTGTGTGAGTGTGTGTGTGTGTGTGTGTGTGAGTGTGTGTGTGAGTGTGTGTGTGTGTGTGTGTGTGTGTGTGTGTGAGTGTGTGTGTGTGTGCGTGTGTGTGTGTGTTTGAGTGTGTGTGTGTGTGTGTGAGTGTGTGTGTGTGTGTGTGTGTGTGTGTGTGTATGCTAACACTGCCATCTACAGGCCATTCAATGCATCTTCAAACCAAGAAACAAGACAGAAACAAGGTGAATCATAAACCACTCATAGAGTGAAGGTCGACACAAAATGCTGGAGTAACTCAACGGGTCAGGCAGCATCTTGGGAGAGAAGGAATGGGTGACGTTTCAGGTCAAGACCCTTCGGCAGCCGCCTAACGGAGGTTGCGTAGCAACCCGCCTCCCGGCCCGGGCGGCCGCCATTGGTGGAGCGGAAGCACGTTGCCGCTGGCTGGGTGAGGTCACGTGGGGCGCGGGGCGGTAACGTTACCCTTTGTCCCTTATTTGGGAGTGAGGAAGTTGGCAACCCTACTAATACGGGACAAGGGCGGTCCCGTACGGGACAAACCAATCTAGCCCAAAATAAGGGGATGTCCCGGCTAATACAGGACAGTTGGCAACCTTACCACCATGCCACCTGTGTGTTCAGCCAGTTCCACCTTAATACCGTCTCTGTGACTCGCTTTGACTAATCCCAGCGGGGTCAAGTGCTGGATTAGTTCTCCTCGATTTGTTGCACACGTTTGGCTAACAGACCACAGAGACAACACTGGAGTCTTTCACTGGCTGGGGAACATGTAGGACTTGGTGACAGACAGGACATGACAGAAAGGTATTTTACAGAGCCCGACCGAAGCCTCCAAGTTTAGAATGATTTCACAGGATGTGGGTAACATTGGCCAAGCCAATATCCCATATCTAATATCCAATATCTGAGCCCATTCCTTCTCCCCTGTGATGCTGCCTGACCTGCTGAGTTACTCCAGCATTTTGTGAAATCTAACACCCATCCTCACTTTCTCCAATGAACGAGCTCATTGCGATATTTGCCTTCCCTTCTTTAGTTGAGTTTAGTTTAGAGATACAGCCCGGAAACACCGAGCCCACCCCGACCAGAGATTCCCGCACTTCCAGCACTATCCTACACGCACTAGGGACAATTTATATATTTTACCCAAGCCTATTAACCTCCAAACTTGCGCGTCTTTGGAGTGTGGGAGGAAACCGGAGCACCCGGGGAAAACCCACGCAGGACACGGGGAGAATGTGCAAACTCCGCACAGGCAGCACCCGTAGTCAGGATCGAACCTCCGGCGCTGTGAGGCAGCAACTTTACCGCTGCGCCCTTTCGCTGAAAGATATCTGAACTGTGGGATTACGACAACAATTGTGGTTATTGTTGCTGATGCATCATTCCAGATTACCTCGTGGTGTCAACATGAATCGTTTTGGTGGTAGACACAAAATGCTGGAGTTACTCAGCGGGTCGGGCAGCATCTCTGGAGAGAAGGAATGGGTGACGTTTGGGGTCGAGACCCTTCTTCAGACTGACTGAGTGTTGCAGATTCTTCTTTTGGCCACAAGAGGGTGGAAAAGAGCTAAACTTCATCTAGTCTTCCTGAGTAAAGAGTTGTTCAGGACAGACGATTTACATTTAGTGAACGCGAGAGGCACTAGACACTTCTCCTTGGCTGTGGGGAAAAAATTGCAGATAGACAATAGACAATAGGTGCAGGAGGAGGCCATTCGGCCCTTCGAGCCAGCACCGCCATTCAATGTGATCATGGCTGATCATTCTCAATCAGTACCCCGTTCCTGCCCTCTCCCCATACCCCCTGACTCCGCTATCCTTAAGAGCTCTATCCAGCTCTCTCTTGAATGCATTCAGAGAATTGGCCTCCACTGCCTTCTGAGGCAGAGAATTCCACAGATTTACAACTCTCTGACTGAAAAAGTTTTTCCTCATCTCCAGATGCTGGTTAAAATCGAAGGTAGACACACAATGCTGGAGTAACTCAGCGGGTCAGGCAGCATCTCGGGAGAGAAGGAATGGGCGAGACCCTTTGTCAGACTGAAGAAGGGTCTCGACCCGAAACGTCACCCATTCCTTCTCTCCTGAGATGCTGCCTGACCCGCTGACTTCTCCTTGGCTAACGGCCACTGCCGGCACGTACTGCGGCCGTCTGCTGCCCGGCCTCTTCCTATACATCCCCTTCTACAACTCTCACCAACACCTACAGATGCGCCGTAGAAAGCATCTTATCGGGATGCACCACAGCTCGGTTTGGGAACAGCTCCGCCCAAGACCGCAAGAAACTGCGGAGATAAGACACAAAATGCTGGAGTAACTCAGCGGGACAGGCAGCATCTCTGGAGAGAAGGAATGGGTGACGTTTCGGGTCGAGACCCCTCTTCTCACTGTGTCTCGGTACATGTGACAGTGATAAGCTAAACCCTCAGAGTGGTGAAACTGTGGAAATCATTGCCACAGTGAGGAGAGGAGGCCAGGTCAGTGGATATTTGTAAGGAATATATAGATAGATAGATAGGTTCTTGATTGGTACGGGTGTCTGGGGTTATGGGGAGAAGGCAGGAGAATGGGGTTAGGAGGGGGAGATAGATCAGCCATGATTGAATGGTAGATTTGATGGGCCGATGCTAGAGTGGGGAAAATGCTAGAGTCAGTTATTAAAGATGTGATAGCATTACATTTGGAAAGTGGTGAAATCATCGGACAAAGTCAGCATGGATTTACCAAAGGCAAATCATGTCTGACGAATCTTATAGAATTTTTCGAGGATGTAACTAGTAGAGTGAATAAGGGAGAACCAGTCGATGTGTTATATCTGGACTTTCAGAAGGCCTTCGACAAGGTCCCACATAGGAGATTGGTGTACAAACTTAAAGCACACGGTATTGGGGGTTCAGTGTTGAGGTGGATAGAAAATTGGTTGGCGGACAGGAAGCAAAGAGTAGGAATAAACGGGTCCTTTTCGGAATGGCAGGCAGTGGCTAGTGGGGTACCGCAAGGCTCAGTGCTGGGACCCCAGTCATTTACAGTGTATATTAATGATTTGGACAAGGGAATTGAATGCAACATCTCTAAGTTTGCAGATGACACGAAGCTGGGTGGCAGTGTTAGCTGCGAGGAGGATGCTAGGAGGCTGCAGAGTGACTTGGATAGATTAGGCGAGTGGGCAAATGCATGGCAGATGCAATATAATGTGGATAAATGTGAGGTTATCCACTTTGGCGGCAAGAACAGGAAAGCAGAGTATTACCTGAATGGTGACCGATTGGGAGAAGGGGAGATGCAACGTGACCTGGGTGTCATGGTGCACCAGTCATTGAAAGCAAGCATGCAGGTGCAGCAGGCAGTGAAGAAAGCGAATGGTATGTTGGCATTCATAGCAAGAGGATTTGAGTTTAGGAGCAGGGAGGTTCTGCTGCAGTTGTACAGGGCCTTGGTGAGACTGCACCTGGAGTATTGTGTGCAGTTTTTGTCTCCTAACCTGAAGAAAGACGTTCTTGCCTTAGAGGGAGTACAGAGAAGGTTCACCAGATTGATCCCTGGGATGGCGGGACTTACATATGAGGAAAGACTAGATAGACTGGGCTTGTACTCGCTGGAATTTAGAAGACTGAGGGGGGATCTTATTGAAACATATAAAATTCTTAAGGGGTTGGAGAGGCTAGATGCGGGAAGATTGTTCCCGATGTTGGGGGAGTCCAGAACCAGGGGTCACAGCTTAAGGATAAGGGGGAAGTCTTTTAGGACCGAGATGAGAAAACATTTCTTCACACAGAGAGTGGTGAGTCTGTGGAATTCTCTGCCACAGAAGGTAGTTGAGGCCAGTTCATTGGCTATATTTAAGAGGGAGTTAGATGTGGCCCTTTTTGCTAAAGGGATCAGGGGGTATGGAGAGAAGGCAGGTACAGGCTACTGAGCTGGATGATCAGCCATGATCATATTGAATGGCGGTGCAGGCTCGAAAGGCCGTATGGCCTACTCCTGCACCTATTTTCTATGTTTCTATGTTTCTATGAATGGCCTAATTCTGCTTATGAACTAATGAACAGATGTTGGCATCCATCCTTGTTTTCAGGTCAGGCACCATTTGTACAAAGACCAAAGATAGTTATCCTCAGGGAAGACTATCTTCTAAAGAGTAGCCCAGGCTGGCATGGCGGTAGAGTTGCTGCCTCACAGCGCCCCGGGTTCGATCCTGCCTACGGGCGCTGTCTGTACGGAGTTTGTACGTTCTCCCCGTGACCTGCGCGCGTTTTCTCCGAGATCTTCGGTTTCCTCCCACACTCAAAAGACGCGCAGGTTTGTTGGTTAATTGGCCTGGTGTAAGTGTAAATTGTCCCTGGGTAGTGTTAATGTGCGGGGATCGCTGGCTGGCACGGACTCGGTGGGCCGAAGGGCCTGTTTCCGCGCTGTATCTCTAAACTAAACTGAGCTCAAGCTGCTCCATTAGTCCTCTGCCTTCTCGCTGTGGAGAGTTTTACAACAACCGTTTAATTTCACGTTTCCTCCACCTTCTGTTTCCGTAGCTCTTTCCTCATGTGAACTTTGAAACCCAGTTTGCCGTTACCTGATAAGCAGGAGGAAACAACCCACTTCTGGAGATAAAGTAATAACAAACCTATGGTGCAAACTCTTCTGCCAACAACAGCTCGTAAACTCAGGGCAGGTCACCCAGCTGGAAACACCGGAACTAAAGACAGTGAGCAAACATCGCCCATAGAAACATAGAAACATAGAAAAAAGGTGCAGGAGTAGGCCATTCGGCCCTTCGAGCCTGCACCACCGCCATTCGATATGATCACGGCTGATCATCCAGCTCAGTATCCCGTACCTGCCTTCTCTCCATACCCCCTGATCCCTTTAGCCACAAGGGCCACATCTAACTCCCTCTTAAATATAGCCAATGAACTGGCCTCAACTACCTTCTGTGGCAGAGAATTCCACAGATTCACCACTCTCTGTGTGAAAAAAACCTTTCTCATCTCGGTCCTAAAAGACTTCCCCCTTATCCTTAAACTGTGACCCCTTGTTCTGGACTTCCCCAACATCAGGAACAATCTTCCTGCATCTAGCCTGTCCAACCCCTTAAGAATTTTGTAAGTTTCTATAAGATCCCCCCTCAATCTTCTAAATTCCAGCGAGTACAAGCCGAGTCTATCCAGTCTTTCTTCATATGAAAGTCCTGCCATCCCAGGAATCAATCTGGTGAACCTTCTCTGTACTCCCTCTATGGCAAGAATGTCTTTCCCCCAATAAATCAGGGTTGCCAACTTCCTCACTCCCAAATACGGGACAAGGTGACGTCACCGCCCCGCGCCCCACGTGACCTCACCCAGCCAGCGGCCACGTGCTCCCGCTCCACCAATGGCGGCCGCCCGGGCCGGGAGGCGGGTTGCAGTCCGGGGCAGTGTCGGTCCGGAGCAAAGATACTAGAGGAACAAGATAGACCACTTGACCCTAAAAACCGTCGTGCGTCGCGGCCGCCATTTTAGTAAGCAGAAACTTGCAGAAACATTAAAAAAGAAAAATAACAAAAATCTGTGAATTGATAGATGAGATATATTCTGCATTTTAATGGTATCATCACACATACTGTTCCCCCAAAACACTGATTACACTGCGAGAGGCGGGTTTTGCCTACTAAAATGGCGGACGTTACGCTCCTTTGCGTACTACACTTCAGTATAGGCGATTTCAACGGAGTGGTCCATCTTGTTCCTCTAGTATCTTTGCTCCCAAATACGTGACAAGGTGGCGTCACCGCCCCGCGCCCCACGTGACCTCACCCAGCCAGCGGCCACGTGCTCCCGCTCCACCAATGGCGGCCGCCATTGGTGGAGCGGGAGCACGTGGCCGCTGGCTGGGCGAGGTCACGTGGGGCGCGGGGCGGTGACGTCGCCCTTTGTCCCTTATTTGGGAGTGAGGAAGTTGGCAACCCTACTAATACGGGACAAGGGCGGGTCCCGTACGGGGCAAACCAATTTAGCCCAAAATACGGGATGTCCCGACTAATACGGGACAGTTGGCAACCCTCGGCACCATCCAAACTTAGAAACATATCATCGGCCTTCCACGGTCACTGAGCTGTTTGTTGGTACACGTGAGGAACTGCAGATGCTGGTTTACCAAAATAAAGGGACAAAGTGCTGGAGCAACTCAGCGGGTCGGGCAGCATCTCTGGATAACACGGTTAGTTCACGTTTCGGGTCGAGACCCCTCTTCACACTGGCTGCCTTTGTGGTTCGTTGTTTTCCAATCTCATTGACCTCCCCTGTTCTCATGGTAAGTATGGGAGATGCAACGCCACCGTGGAAGAACGTGGGCGGTCACGGTGGCGCAGCGGTAGAGTTGCTGCCTGTCAGCTCTTGCAGCGCCGGAGACCCGGGTTCGATCCCGACTACGGGCGCCGTCTGTACGGAGTTTGTACGTTCTCCCCGTGACCTGCGTGGGTTTCCTCCAAGATCTTCGCTTTCCTCCCACACTCCAAAGACGTGCAGGTTTGTAGGTTAATTGGCTGGGCAAATGTAAAAATTGTCCCTAGTGGGTGTAGGATAGTGTTAATGTGCGGGGATCGTTGGGCGGCGCGGACCCGGTGGGCCGAAGGGCCTGTTTCTGCGCTGTATCTCTAAATAAAAATAAATAAATAAAAACAAACAAATAAATAAATAAATAAATAAATAAATAAGGCGTGCAGGTTTGTAGGTTAATTGGATTGGTGTAAATTGTCCCGGGTGTGTGTAGGGTAGTGTAAATGTGTGGTTGGTGCGGACTCGATGGGCCGAAGGTCCTGATTCCGTGCTGTATTTCTAAACTGGACTAATCTAAATGAAACCATCCTTTCACATAAGGACAAGGCCAGCTGGCTCTGGGTCGGAGGCCCTGATATGAAGGTGTGATCATCTGAATCATCACGGAAGGCACTGATGAGATAATGTCACCATCTGAGCTGGCCTCGAGGACACTGGCATCCGAACAGGACAGGAGCTAGGAAAACTGGGGGAAGGGAACGTAGCGCTTATAGGAAGCGGGGTGGGAAGATCTTATCGAAACGTATAAGATTATTAAGGGGTTGGACACGTTAGAGGCAGGAAACATGTTCCCAATGTTGGGGGAGTCCAGAACCAGGGGCCACACAGTTTAAGAATAAGGGGTAGGCCATTTAGAACGGAGATGAGGAAAAACTTTTTCAGTCAGAGAGTTGTGAATCTGTGGAATTCTCTGCCTCAGAAGGCAGTGGAGGCCAATTCTCTGAATGCATTCAAGAGAGAGCTGGATAGAGCTCTTAAGCATAGCAGAGTCAGGGGGGTATGGGGAGAAGGCAGGAACGGGGTACTGATTGTGGATGATCGGCCATGATCACATTGAATGGCGGTGCGTACAGGCTCGAAGGGCCGAATGGCCTCCTCCTGCACCTATTATCTATTGTCTTGTGTTCTTTTTTGTGTGTGACTGCTTTGTAGTTTCGTTCGGTACCTTGGTACCGAATAACAAATAAAGCTCTGTTGAACTGTTGAACTGTCTGTTGAAGGAGGAACGGCAAGGGGTGGGGGGTAGAGGGAGCGTGGTGAGGAGAGGGCAGAAGATCGGGAGAAGCACTGGAGTTGAAGAGCCGTGAAAGCTTGTTGTTTTTGTTGACTGAGGGGAAGGAAAGGTCTTCGTTGAAGCAACAAGTGTGGTGAATGGGGAAGGAGATAAGGGCAGTGGTGGCAGAGAATGAGTCAGTGGTGTTGTTGTTGAGAGAGGTCAGAGTGTTCTTTTAGAGAAACAGTAGAGAAACAGCCCTCCCCCCCCGGCTTCATAAGTTCATTTAATGATAGGCAATAGACAATAGGTGCAGGAGGCGGCCATTCGGCCCTTCGAGCCTGTACGCACCGCCATTCAATGTGATCATGGCTGATCATTCTCAATGGTAGGAGCATCAAATCCACTCCGCCATTCAATCAGAGAAACATAGAAACATTGAAAATAGGTGCAGGAGTAGGCCATTCGGCCCTTCGAGCCTGTACGCACCGCCATTCAATATGATCATGGCTGATCATCCAACTCAGTATCCCGTACCTGCCTTCTCTCCGTACCCCCTGATCCCTTTAGTCACAAGGGCCACATCTAACTCCCTCTTAAATACAGCCAATGAACTGGCCTCAACTACCTTCTGTGGCAGAGAATTCCACAGCCTCACCACTCTCTGTGTGAAGAAAAACTTTCTCATCTCGGTCCCAAAAGACTTCCCCCTTATCCTTAAACTGTGACCCCTTGTTCTGGACTTCCTCAACATCGGGAACAATCTTCCTGCATCTAGCCTGTCCAACCCCTTAAGAATTTTGTAAGAATTTTGATAGATCACGGCTGATCTATCTCTCCCTCTCAACCCCATTCTCCTGCCTTCTCCCCACAACCCCTGACACCCGCACTAATCAAGAATCTATCCATCTCCGCCTTTAAAATATCCACTGACTTGGCCTCCACAGCCTTCTGCGGCAATGAATTCCACAGATTCACCGCCCTCTGACTAAAGAAATTCCTCCTCATCTCCTTCCTAAAAGAACGTCCTTTAATTCTGAGGCTGTGACCTCTAGTCCTAGACTCTCCCACTAGTGGAAACATCCTCTCCACATCCACTCTACCCAGGACTAACCAGGCTGACTGAGTCCAGGCATTCCCACCAGTTCTAAGCTTAGCCTAGTTTAGTTTAATTTAGTTTAGCTTTTTAATGTCACATGCACTGAGGTACAGTGAGAAACCTTCTTGTTGTGTGTCATCCAGTCAACGTAAAGACTGTACAAGATTACAATCAAGCCATACAGATAGAGGATGAAGGGAATTATGTTTAGTGCAAGGTAAAGTCCAGGGTCTCCAATGAGGTGGATGGGAGTTGGTGAAAGAATGGTTCAGACAGTTCATAGTTATCCCACTTTCTCATCCGGTCTGTACACACTCGAGGCAATTTAAAGAGGCCAGTTAGCCTACAAACCCACATGTCTTTGGGATCTAGGAGGAAACCAGAGCTCCCAGTAGAAACCCACGCAGTCACATGGAGAACATGCAAATTCTGCACAGGCAGGTCAGGATCGAACCCGGGCCTCCGGCGCTGTGAGGCAGCAACTCTACCGCTGCGCCACCGTGTCGAGCTCGCTGGGGAGCATGGATCGGTGACGTTTCGGATCGAGACATCGAGACTAGAATGGCCTATCCATGTTCTCGAGATGCTGCCTCATCCACTGAGTTACTCCAGCACCTTGTGTCCTTTTGCGTAAACTAGCATCTGCAGTTCCTTGTTTCTACAGATCATTCCATTCATCATTGCAACAGTCAGCGCAAAAGAATAAATAAACACAGGGCAGAATAGAATGTTACAGAAGAGAAAGTACAGATAAAAGAAGGGTCTCGACCCGAAACGTCAGCCATTCCTTCTCTCCTGAGATGCTGCCTGACCCGCTGAGTTACTCCGGCATTTTGTGAATAAATCGATTTGTACCAGCATCTGCAGTTATTTTCTTATAATATATTTTTCCCATTCTACGACGCCAGAAGGTTTTAGTTGAGTTTGGAGATACAGCGCGGAAGCAGGCCCTTCGGCCCACCGAGACCGTGCCGACCGGCATTTTGTGTCTACCTTCGAAAGAAAGGTTCAGTTCAGTTTATTGTCACGTGTACCGAGGTACAGTGAAAAGCTTTTGTTGCGTGCTAACCAGTCAGTGGAAAGTCAATGCATGATCACAATCGAGCCATTAGCAGTGTATAGATACATGCATGATAAAGGAATAACGTTTAGTGCAAGGTAAAGCCAGTAAAGTCCGATCAAGGATAGTCCGAGGGTCACCAATGAGGTAGATAGTAGTTCAGCACTGCTCTCTGGTTGTGGTGGGATGGTTCAGTTGCCTGATAACAGCCGGGAAGAAACTGCCCCTGAATCTGGAGGTGTGCGTTTTCACACTTCTGTACCTCTTGTCCGATGGGAGAGGGGAGAAGAGGGAGTGGCCGGGGTGAGACTGGTCCTTGGTTGTGCTGCTGGCCTTGCCGAGGCAGCGTGAGGTGTAGATGGAGTCAATGGAAGGGAGGTTGGATTGTGTGAATCTTTACAGTGGCTTACCCACCCAGCATGTTGAACAAGTGACTTTGTACTGCGGTTAACCCTTACCCTGTTGGCAAACATGATTAACCCTGCGGTAGCTGGATAAACATTGACGCTCCACAGTTCTACATTCATTAACCATTATCTCACTGAATGAAAATTGCCCTTTGCTCTCCTAAATACAGAGTTATAAAACAACAGGGACACTGTGATTAAACCCAACCCTACCCAATAAAACACTGGGTCCCTCTAGATACATGCTGAGAACACTTTCACTGCCAAATGTTTAGTTTAGTTTAGAGATACGGCACGGAAACAGGCCCATAAGTCCACCGAGTCCGCACCTACCAGCGATCCCTGCACATTAACACCAGCCTACACACACTAGGGACAATTTACACTTATACCAAGTGTACAAACCCAACCCAACCCAAACATTATACAGGACTAATCATCAATGGATATTTTTAAGGCAGAGATAGATAGATTCTTGATTAGAAACATAGAAACATAGAAAATAGGTGCAGGAGTAGGCCATTCGGCCCTTCGAGCCTGCACCGCCATTCAATATGATCATGGCTGATCATCCAGCTCAGTATCCTGTACCTGCCTTCTCTCCATACCCCCTGATCCCTTTAGCCACAAGGGCCACATCTAACTCCCTCTTAAATATAGCCAACGAACTGGCCTCAACTACCTTCTGTGGCAGAGAATTCCACAGACTCACCACTCTCTGTGTGAAGAAATGTTTTCTCATCTCGGTCCTAAAAGACTTCCCCCTTATCCTTAAGCTGTGACCCCTGGTTCTGGACTCCCCCAACATCGGGAACAATCTTCCCGCATCTAGCCTCTCCAACCCTTTAAGAATTTTATATGTTTCTATAAGATCCCCCCTCAGTCTTCTAAATTCCAGCGAGTACAAGCCCAGTCTATCTAGTCTTTCCTCATATGTAAGTCCCGCCATCCCAGGAATCAATCTGGTGAACCTTCTCTGTACTCCCTCTAAGGCAAGAACGTCTTTCCTCAGGTTAGGAGACCAAAACTGTACACAATACTCCAGGCGTGGTCTCACCAAGGCCCTGTACAACTGCAGCAGAACCTCCCTGCTCCTAAACTCAAATCCTCTTGCTATGAATGCCCACATACCATTCGCTTTCTTCACTGCCTGCTGCACCTGCATGCTTGCTTTCAATGACTGGTGCACCATGACACGCAGGTCACGTTGCATCTCCCCTTCTCCCAATCGGTCACCATTCAGGTAATACTCTGTTTTCCTGTTCTTCACAGTAAGGATAGGTTTTTTTACATGTACCAAGCCAATTGACCGACAAACCTGTACGTCTTTGGAGTGCGGGAGTTTAGAGATACAGTGCGGAAACAGGCCCTTTCGGCCCACCGGGTCCGCGCCGCCCAGCGATCCCCGCACACTAACACTATCCTGCACCCACTGGGGACAATTTTTACATTTACCAAGCCAATTAACCTACAAACCTGCACGTCTTTGGAGTGTGGGAGGAAATCGAAGATCTCGGAGAAAACCCACGTGGGTTACGGGGAGAACGTACAAACTCCGTACAGACGGCGCCCGTAGTCGGGATGGAACCCGGGTCTCCGGCGCTGCGTTCGCTGTAAGGCGGCAACTCTACCGCTGCGCCACCGTGGCTGGTGTCTCTTGCACAGTTTTACACATCGATGAAACTTGACCAAAGTGTAACTCTGCACGCTTGCCCTCCAATGAACCTTTACCAGCTCTGCACGGGCGTAGGGTGACTAACACATCCTCGCAAACACATTGCATCTCGTTTCACCTTTATCCCAGCGATCCCCGCACACTAACACTATCCTACACACACACACACAGGGGACAATTTACACGTGCACCAAGCCAATTAGCCTACAAACCTGCACGTCTTTGGAGTGTTGGAGGAAACCCAAAGATCTCGGAGAAATCCCACGCAGGTCACGAGGAGAACGTACAAACTCCGTACAGACAGCACCCGTAGTCAGGATGGAACCCGGGACCCTGGCACTGTGAGGCGGCAACTCTACCGCTGAGCCACTGTGTCGCCAAAGTTACAAAAGCACCAAACGGTCCTATCTACGGCCTGTCGCCATAGGTGGCAACAAGCCCCTCCATCCCCCACCCACCCCTCTCCCCTCCGTCGGTTCCCCCTTTGTCCTCGACGGCCTCCCCCACACTGGGTCCCCCTTAGTTACATGGGTAGCCCACCAACCACAAGGCACCATCGTAGACACGAAGGAGGTCATTCAGCTGTTATCCAACTACTACTGAATCATGGGTAGACACAAAATGCTGGAGTAACTCAGCGGGTCAGGCAGCATCTCTGGAGAACATGGATAGGTGACGTTTCACAGAGTGCTGGAGTAACTCAGCGGGTCAGGCAGCATCTCGGGAGAGAAGGAATGGGTGACGTTTCGGGTCGAGACCCCTCTTCTCACTGTATCTCGGTACGTGTGACAGTCATAAACTAAACCCTCAGGGTGGTGAATCTGTGGAAATCGTTGCCACAGAGAGGAGAGGTGTGGAGGCCAAGGGGTAACTATAAATGTCCAGTTAATGCCATAGTCTCCAGGATAAATTTGAGAAGACGAGCCAAACACTCCCAGCACGGGGACATGTTAGATTGATGTGTGGGGGGTGAACCTCCCTCTACATCGTCCCATCTCAAAACAAGGTCAGGGACTGCATGGGATACACTCAGAGTGAAGCTCCCTCTACACTATTGGCACAGGTTAGGTGTGTTAGATGAGGCCCAGTTTCAGCATGAGTAGAGTAACAGTTAGGTACGGGCTGATATCTGCTCAGTGTTCACTTGACACGCCCGCCGGCCAATGTCCATTACTTCAGGATAGACTCAATAGACAATAGGTGCAGGAGTAGGCCATTCGGCCCTTCGAGCCAGCACCGCCATTCAATGTGATCATGGCTGATCATTCTCAATCAGTACCCCGTTCCTGCCTTCACCCCATACCCCCTGACTCCGCTATCCTTAAGAGCTCTATCTTGCTCTCTCTTGAATGCATTCAGAGAATTGGCCTCCACTGCCTTCCGAGGCAGAGAATTCCACAGATTCACAACTCTCTGACTGAAAACGTTTTTCCTCATCTCAGTTCTAAATGGCCTACCCCTTATTCTTAAACTGTGGCCCCTTGTTCTGGACTCCCCCAACATTGGGAACATGTTTCCTGCCTCTAACGTGTCCAACCCCTTAATAATCTTGTACGTTTCTATAAGATCTCCTCTCATTCCAGTCTAACCACCTTCCCACAATAATCGTAGGTATCACAAAATGCTGGAGTAACTCAGCGGGTCAGGCAGCATCTCTGGAGAGAAGGAATGGGTCAAGACCCTTCTCGACCCGAAACGCCACCCATTCCTTCTCTCCAGAGATGCTGCCTCTCCCGCTGAGTGACTCCAGCATTTTGTGTCTACCTTCGATTTAAACCAGCATCTGCATTTTTAATTTCCTACTACCGAGCCTCGCTGAGTCCCCTTAAACTTAGAGCTAAGGAAACATCTGGAAGAAATCAGATCGGGAGGATTTTGGATGAATTCATTAATTAAAAATAACAATTCGGCCTTCTGTGATGATAGAAGGCATCTTTTCACCACAGATTTAATTACTGGCAGGTTCCCCACTGTGAATCAGTGCGATCTGCGTGGAACAGTTCCCGTTAACTCCTCCGTCATTATACCGCGGAAGCCGTCTCGCCAACGCGCCCCCGTCTACAGCTTGTAGGCCAAAGCCCCACACTTGCCCCAGAGGTAACTCGTTCCCCACCAAGCTTACATGCCGGACAATTGAGCGGCACGGTGGCGCAGCGGTAGAGTTGCCGACTTACAGCGCTTTCAGCGCCAGAGACCCCGGTTCGATCCCGACCACGGGTGCCGTCTGTACGGGGTTTGTACGTTCTCCCCGTGACCCGCGTGGGTTTTCTCCGAGATCTTTGGTTTCCTCCCGCGCTCCAAAGACGTGCAGGTTTGTAGGTTGTGTAGGTCGGTCTGAAGAAGGGTCTCGACCCGAAACGTCACCCATTCCTTCTCTCCTGAGATGCTGCCCGACCCGCTGAGTTACTCCAGCATTTTGTGAAAAGGTGTGGGTGATCATTTTCCTGTCTTTCTGCAAGGGAACAACTCAAATTTTAATTCATATTTTGATTTTCTATATCCATGGAAGTTCTTTTTGTCTTGCAATCTCCCTTTGACCAATTTCTTTGTGCCCCTTTAACAAAAGGACCATTTTTCTAATCCCTAGATTCGGAGTTTTTACCGGTGATGTTTTTATTTCCTCATGTCTGATACAATCTTTAACCTTTCTTCGTCTCCATCACTGCTCCAAATTCCCAGCATGATTTCTTTGCCTTACAGGGATATTTTCTGTAAATGTTAGTCATTTCTTGCTTCCTCATACCTTTCGATGTGGTTTCACATTCAACCACACGTTTTACTCTAATTTAATAACCTACTTCCAGACTGAACTAAAACCGGTTTCAATTTTCACTCTAAAGCTCTATCATATTGTGGCCTCCGTTTCCTAAAGTCCCTTAACTAACTGAAAATCAAACACTCAGTCTGAAGAAGGGTCTCGACCCGAAACGTCACCCATTCCTTCTCTCCCGAGATGCTGCCTGACCCGCTGAGTTACTCCAGCATTTTGTGAATAAATACCTTTGATTTGTACCAGCATCTGCAGTTATTTTCTTATAGAAAATCAAACACAGGTCACTCTATAAAAACAGTATAGCTGTATTCCTTGGGTTTAGTTTAGTTTAGTTTAGAGATACAGCGCGGAAACAGGCCCTTCGGCCCACCGAGTCCATGCCGACCAGCGATCCCCGCACATTAACACTATCCTACACACACTAGGGACAATTTACATTTATACCAAGCCAATTAACCTACAAACCTGAACGTCTTTGGAGCGTGGGAGGAAACCGAAGATTTTGGAGAAAACCCACGCAGGTCACGGGGAGAACGTACAAACTCCACACAGTCAGGATTGAAACTGGGTCCGCTGGTGTTGTAAGGCAGCAACTCTACCGCTGCGTCACCGTGCCATCCTCAAAAACCTTGCGTTATAGAAGATTGTGTTATTAAACAAGGGGTTTAGTTTAGTTTAATTTAGAGAAACAGGCCCTTCGGCCCACCGAGTCCGCACCGACCAGCGATCCCCGCACATTAACACTATCCTACACACACTAGGGACAATTTACACTTCCACCAAGCCGATGAACCTATAAACCTGAGGTATTTATCTCACAAAATGCTGGAGTAACTCAGCGGGTCAGGCAGCATCTCGGGAGAGAAGGAATGGGTGACGTTTTCGGGTCGAGACCCTTCTTCAGACTGATGTCAGGGGGGCGGAGAACGTGGAAGGGGATGGGGAAGAGAGGGACAGAGGAACTATCTAAAGTTGGACAAGGGTCTGAAGAGGGGTCTCGACCCGAAACGTCACCCATTCCTTCTCTCCCGAGATGCTGCCTGACCCGCTGAGTCACTCCAGCATTTTGTGAATAAATACCTTCGATTTGTACCAACATCTGCAGTTATTTTCTTACACTAAAGTTGGAGAAGTCAATGTTCGTACCGCTGGGCTGCAAGCTGCCCGAGCGAAATATGAGGTGCTGTTCCTCCAATTTCCGATGGGCTTCTTACACAACTTATAAACCTGTACGTCTTTGGAGTGTGGGAGGAAACTGAAGAAAACCCACGCAGGTCACGGGGAGAACGTACAAACTCTGTACAGGCAGCACCCGTAGTCAGGATCGAACCCGGGTCTCTGGCGCAGCGGTAGAGTTGCTGCCTCACAGCGCCAGAGACCCGGGTTCGATCCCGACTACGGGTGCTGCCTGTACGGAGTTTGTACGTTCTCCCCGTGACCTGCGTGGGTTTTCTCCGAGATCTTCTCCCACGCTCCAAAGACGTGCAGGTCTGTAGGTTTATTGGCTTTTGAAAATTGTGCCTAGTGTGTGTAGGATAGAACTCGTGTTTGGGTGAGTCCAGGACGGTGCGGACCCGGTCAAGTCAAGTCAAGTCAATTTTATTTGTATAGCACATTTAAAAACAACCCACGTTGACCAAAGTGCTGTACATTTGATTAGGTTCCAATAGAAAAAAATGAAAACATACAGTAGCACGCAAACAGTTCACAGCGCCTCCTCAATGAGCCTCAAACGCTAGGGAGTAGAAATATGTTTTGAGCCTGGACTTAAAGGAGTCGATGGAGGGGGCAGTTCTGATCGGGAGAGGGATGCTGTTCCACAGTCTAGGAGCTGCAACCGCAAAAGCGCGGTCACCCCTGAGTTTAAGCCTAGACCGCAGGATAGTGAATAGCCCCAAGTCGGCCGATCTGAGGGACCTGGAGTTAGAGAGGGGGGTTAGAAGATTTTTGATGTAGGGGGGGGAGTGTCCATTTAGGGCTTTATACGTGAATAGGAGGAGCTTGAAGTTGATTCTGTACCGTACAGGGAGCCAGTGGAGAGAGGCCAGAATCAGGGTGATGTGGTCCCTTTTACGGGTACCCGTCAGGAGTCTCGCTGCGGCGTTTTGGACCAGTTGCAGGCGGGACAGGGAAGATTGGCTGATCCCAGTGTATAGGGAGTTGCAGTAGTCTAGGCGGGAGGAAATGAAAGCGTGAATGATTTTTTCTGTGTCGTCGAATTTGAGGAAAGGTTTGATTTTAGCTATGGTTCGAAGTTGGAAGAAGCTGGCTTTTACCACAGCGTTGACTTGCTTATCAAATTTTAATGCAGAGTCAAATATCATGCCGAGGTTTTTGACATGCGGTTTGACTAGGCAGGATAGGCTTCCAAGACTGCCTGTTATCAATTTGATGGAGTCGGGGGGGGCCGAATAGGATGACCTCAGACTTGCTCTCATTTAATTGGAGGAGTTCTGTGCCATCCAACATTTTATGTCCTCAAGGCAGTGTGAGAGGCTGTTTAAATTTGACTGGTTGTTGGGTTTCAGGGGGAGGTAAAGCTGAGTGTCATCGGCATAGCAGTGGAAAGAAATGCCGTGCCTTTGAATGATTTGGCCAAGGGGGAGCATGTATAGAGAGAAGAGAATGGGGCCTAGGATGGAGCCTTGTGGAACTCCGCAGGAGAGGCTAGCTGGAGCAGAGGAATAACTGCCTATGTTGATGGCGAAACTCCTATCTTTGAGGTACGAAGCGAACCAGCTCAGGGCAGTGCCATCAATGCCAACCGCGTACCGGAGACGGTCAATAAGGATGGTGTGGTCCACTGTATCGAATGCTGCGCTGAGGTCGAGAAGGAGCAGGATTGCACAGTCGCCGGTGTCGATGGCGAGAAGCAGGTTGTTGTGTACCTTCAACAAGGCAGACTCTGTGCTGTGGTGGGCTCTGAAACCTGACTGGAAACTTTCCAGGATGGTGTATTGGTGCAGGTAAGGCACTAATTGGTTAAGGATTGCCTTTTCAAGGACTTTTGACAGGAAGGGCCGAAGGGCCTGTTTGCAAGCTGTATCTCTAAGCGAAACTAAACTAAACTAAAAAAAGGAAGATAGGGCTAGATTTAGTTTCAGATTCAGAGTTTTCACAATTCACAATTCAGATTCAGAATCTTCACAACAACAAAGACTTTTACCAGGCATGTATTCTAGAAAATTGTGTTATAGAAAGGGAGGTAAGGACTAAAATGGTTCAGATTCTCAAGAACAAAATATTTTATCTGGCAGGACTTTTAAAAATCAAGGTATTTTTAATAACTACAAGTTTTATTTTTACTGCCCAAGGCTGTGTGTGACATTGTTTAATTGAGCATCGTTGCAGAAGTGTCTGTGGAAGCGATTTCTATTGCCAGCCCGTAGTTAGGATTGAACCCGGGTCGATGGTGCCGTAAGGCAGCAGCTCTACCGCTGTGCCACCGTGCTCCCGTATCGTGTTACAGTTACGGAGAAAGTGCAGATTTTGTTTTTTTCAAAAAAAAGTGCAAGGACTACAATGAGGTAGGTTGGAAGATCGGGATCACACCATGAGCTTGTGGGAGGACGGTTCAGAAGGCTGATAACAGCGGGGAAGACGCTGCTCTTGAATCTGACGGCACGTGCGCTCAACCTTTGTATATTCTGCATAACGGAGTGGGGAGGAGAGGGATAGAAACATAGAAACATAGAAAATAGGTGCAGGAGTAGGCCATGCGGCCCTTCGAGCCTGCACCGCCATTCAATATGATCATGGCTGATCATCCAACTCAGTATCCCATACCTGCCTTCTCTCCATACCCCCTGATCCCTTTAGTCACAAGGGCCACATCTAACTCCCTCTTAAATATAGCCAATGAACTGGCCTCAACTACCTTCTGTGGCAGAGAATTCCACAGATTCACCACTCTCTGTGTGAAAAAAACCTTTCTCATCTCGGTCCTAAAGGACTTCCCCCTTATCCTTAAACTGTGACCCCTTGTTCACAAGAGAGCTGGATAGAGCTCTTAAGGTTAGCGGAGTGAGGGGGTATGGGGAGAAAGCAGGAACGGGGTACTGATTGAGAGTGATCAGCCATGATCGCATTGAATGGCGGTGCTGGCTCGAAGGGCTGAATGGCCTCCTCCTGCACCTATTGTCTATTGTCTATTGTCTATTGTTCTGGACTTCCCCAACACCGGGAACAATCTTCCTGCATCTAGCCTGGCCTCCTCCTGCACCTATTGTCTATTGTCTGTTGAAGGAGGAACGGCAAGGGGTGGGGGGTAGAGGGAGCGTGGTGAGGAGAGGGCAGAAGATCGGGAGAAGCACTGGAGTTGAAGAGCCGTGAAAGCTTGTTGTTTTTGTTGCCTGAGAGGAAGGAAAGGTCTTCGTTGAAGCAACAAGTGTGGTGAATGAGGAAGGAGATAAGGGCAGTGGTGGCAGAGAATGAGTCAGTAGTGTTGTTGTTGAGAGCGGTCAGAGTGTTCTTTTAGAGAAACAGTGGAGAAACAGCCCCCCCCGGCTTCATAAGTTCATTTAATGATAGGCAATAGACAATAGGTACAAGGGGAGGCCATTCGGCCCTTCGAGCCTGTACGCACCGCCATTCAATATGATCATGGCTGATCATCCAACTCAGTATCCCGTACCTGCCTTCTCTCCATACCCCCTGACCCCTTTAGTCACAAGGGCCACATCTAACTCCCTCTTAAATATAGCCAATGAACTGGCCTCAACTACCTTCTGTGGCAGAGAATTCCACAGATTCACCACTCTCTGTGTGAAAAAAAACTTTCTCATCTCGGTCCTAAAAGACTTCCCCCTTATCCTTAAACTGTGACCCCTTGTTCTGGACTCCCCCAACATCGGGAACAATCTTCCTGCATCTAGCCTGTCCAACCCCTTAAGAATTTTGTAAGTTTCTATAAGATCCCCCCTCAATCTTCTAAATTCCAGCGAGTACAAGCCGAGTCTATCCGAGTGGATGAGCAGGGCGTATATAGTCTGAGATTATGTTGGCTGCTTTCCCGAGGCAGCGTGAGGTGTAGATGGAGTTGATTGACGGGGGGGGGGGGGGGGGGTATGGTTTATGTGTGATGGACTGGGCTGCCATCCACAACTCTCTGCAATTCCCTGCCATCTTGGGCAAGGCTGTTGCCGATGCCCAACCTTTGATGTCCCTTGAGAAGACCACTTTCTCTGGTGCATCTGTAGAAGTTGGGAAGAGTTGTTCGAGACATGCCAAACCTCCTGTTAATTCTTCAAAATACTGATCTAAAAGAACAAAGCCATGGGCACTTCATTGAATGACCCTCCTCACGTTACTTAGAAACATAGAAAATAGGTGCAGGAGGAGGCCATTTGGCCCTTCGAGCCAGCACCGCCATTCATTGTGATCACGGCTGATCATCCACAATCAGTAACCCGTGCCTGCCTTCTCCCCATATTTCTTGATTCCGCTAGCTCCTAGAGCTCTGTCTAACTCTCTAACTCTCTCTAACTCTAACTGTCTAACCCTCTTTTAAATCCATCCGGTGAATTGGCCTCCACTGCCCTCTGTGGCAGAGAATTCCACAAAATCACAACTCTCTGGGTGAAAAAGTTTTTTTCTCTCATCTCAATGTTATGACTCTTTTATTTGCCCAGACGACCTATAGATTCTGAAGAAGGGTCTCGACCCGAAACGTCACCCATTCCTTCTCTCCAGAGATGCTGCCTGTCCCGCTGAGTTACTCCAGCAGTTTGTGTACCTAAGGATTAAAAACTCCCCTGATATATCCCCTCTCCTACATTATTGTTTCTGTTTGGACCCAACAATCTTTTTTGGCCTCTTGTTATTTCTTCGCTCCAACTAAACAAATTTTACTTCTTGATTTCCAGCACAGTAATCTTTCCCCACAATTGCTTTGATATCATTCTTTGATATCATATCTCTTTTTCTAATGAGATTATACCTTTTAAAAGTATAGTGGAATATCTATTTCCCAGAATTGGTCAATATGTGTAATGATATTAAATCACATCAATTTATTTCTTCTTGAGCTGTAATCATCTTTCCTATGATAAATCTTTCCATAATGAATCTTCCCCATTTTCCCTGCCCTGACACTAGTCTAGTTTAGTTTAGTTTAGAGATACAGCGTGGAAATTGGCCCTTTGGCCCACCGGGTCCGCGCCGACCAGCGATCACCTCGTACAGCAGCACTATCCTACGCACACCAGGGACAATTTGACATTTATACCAAGCCAATTAACGTACAAATCTGTACGTCTTTGGAGTGTGGGAGGAAAGCAAAGATCTCGGAGAAAACCCACGCAGGTCACGGGGAGAACGAACAAACACGAACGTGTAGGCCCGGACAGTGTAGGCCCGGACAGTGTAGGCCCGGACAGTGTAGGCCTGGACAGTGTAGGCCCGGACAATGTAGGCCCGGACAGTGTAGGTCCGGACAGTGTAGGCCCAGACAGTGTAGGCCCGGACAGTGTAGGCCTGGACAGTGTAGGCCCGGACAGTGTAGGTCCGGACAGTGTAGGTCCGGACAGTGTAGTCCCGGACAGTGTAGGTCCGGACAGTGTAGGCCCGGACAGTGTAGGCCCGGACAGTGTAGGCCCAGACAGTGTAGGCCCAGACAGTGTAGGCCCAGACAGTGTAGGCCCGGACAGTGTAGGCCCAGACAGTGTAGGTCCGGACAGTGTAGGCCCAGATAGTGTAGGCCCGGACAGTGTAGGCCCGGACACTGTAGTCCCGGACAGTGTAGGCCTGGACAGTGTAGGTCCGGACAGTGTAGGCCTGGACAGTGTAGGTCCGGACAGTGTAGGCCCAGACAGTGTAGGCCTGGACAGTGTAGGTCCGGACAGTGTAGGTCCAGACAGTGTAGGCCCGGACAGTGTAGGCCCGGAGGCCCGCGCGCCGCCTGACAGAGGTTGCATAGCAACCCGTCTCCCGGCCCGGGCGGCCGCCATTGGTGGAGCAGGAGCACGTGACCGCTGGCTGGGTGAGGTCAAGTGGGGCGCGGGGCGGTGACGTCACCTTGTCCCGTATTTGGGAGTGAGATAGTTGGCAACCCTAGTGCTGAACTTGATGCCATATTAAATTAATACCTCTGCCTGTTGATGATCCATATCCCACCATGCCTGCATATTCTTGTGCTTATCTAAAAGCCTCTTAGATGCTACTACTATATACTGTAAGACCATAAGATACAGGAACTGAATTAGGCCATTCGGCCCATCGAGTCTATTCCACCATTCGATCATGGCTGGTCTATCTCTCCCTCTCAACCCCATTCTCCTGCCTTCTCCCCATAACCCCTGACACCCGCACTGATCAACCTGAAAGCATTTGGAAGATGTAGGAAGGAACGACGTGCTGTATCTAAACTAAACTGAAAACAAAACTGCACAAAGTACTCCGAATGTGTAGAAAGAAACTGCAGGTGCTGGTTTTCACCAGAGGTAAATACAAAGTGCTGGAGTAACTCAGCGGGTCAGGCAGCATCTCTGGAGAGAAGGAATGGGTGATAGACAATAGACAATAGAAATTAGGTGCAGGAGGAGGCCATTCGGCCCTTTGAACCAGCACTGGCATTCAATGTGATCATGGCTGATCATTCTCAATCAGTACCCCGTTCCTGCCTTCTCCCCATACCCCCTGACTCCGCTATCCTTAAGAGCTCTATCTAGCTCTCTCTTGAATGCATTCAGAGAATTGGCCTCCACTGCCCTCTGAGGCAAAGAATTCCACAGATTCACAACTCTCTGACTGAAAAAGTTTTTCCTCATCTCAGTTCTAAATGGCTTACTCCTTATTCTAAACTGTGGCCCCTTGTTCTGGACTCCCCCAACATTGGGAACATGTTTCCTACCTCTAACGTGTCCAACCCCTTAATAATCTTATACGTTTCGATAAGATCTCCTCTCATCCTTCTAAATTCCAGTGATGTTTCGGGTCGAGACTGATGAAGGGTCTCAACCAGAAACGTCGCCCATTCCTTCCATCCAGAGATGCTGCCTGTCCCGCTGAGTTACTCCAGCACTTTGTAAGAATCTTCACCTTTCAAAGGTTATAACTATTGGTTAGAGTGGATGTTTCGTCCAGTCTGGAGAAGGGTCTCGAACCAAAATGTCACCCATTCCTTCTCTCCAGAGATGCTGCCTGACCCGCTGAGTTACTCCAGGTATTTGTGTCTATCTTTAGTTTAGTTCAGTTTAGTTTAGTTTAGAGATACAGCGCGGAAACAGGCCCTTCAGTCCATCGTGTTCGTGCCGCCCAGCGATCCCCGCACACTAACACTATCCTACACCCACTAGGGACAATTTACACATACTGTATAACCAGCCAATTAACCTACAAACCTGCACGTCTTTGGAGAGTGGGAGGAAACCGAAGATCTCGGAGAAAACCCACGCGGGTCAGGGGGGGGGAACGTACAAACTCTGTACAGACAGCACCCGTAGTCGGGATCGAACCCGGGTCTCCGGCGCTGCATTCGCTGTAAGGCGGCAAATCTACCGCTGCGCCACCGTGTTCTTGCGAATACTCTGGCCAGCATTCAAACAACATCACTGAAAACAGATGCCCTTGTCATTATTCACATCAGGGCGTGCTGAGAGCTAATTGCTTGCCACAATGCTCCAGTTGCTAACAACACTGGAAAAATACTTCACTGCCTGTAAAGTGCTAAAATGTGTTCTGAGTTATGGAAGACATTGTGGAAGAACGAGGAGCCACCTCTTACATCTCCCCTTTGGCAAAACGTGGACTGTGATCACAGATTCCAGCTCAACTCCAGATGTACACCCAGGCACCAAACACACCCCCAAAGCCAGAGTTACGGCTGTGTTCTGTGATGGCTAGTTTCAATGTTCATTTTGACTGAGTTTCATGTTCACTGACAGTATGCATGCATACGTGTGTGTGTGTGTGTGTGTGTGTGTGTGCGAGTGCGTGCATGTGCGTGCGTGTGTGTGCGCATGTGTGTTTGTGTGCGTGTGCGTGCACATGCGTGCGTTTGCATGTGTGTGTGTATGTGTGTGTATTTGTGTATCAGTGCATGTCTGTCCTGCTGAACACATGTATGAGCGTGCTGTTTCTTGTGTGGCTGTTCACGTGTGTGTTGGTGAATATGTGTCAGTGCATCAGTGTTTGTGTGTATCTGCCAGTGTCCATTTGTGTGTGTGTGTGTTTGGTCCATGCACATGTGGCTTTTAGGAGTGGTGTTGCTTTACACATGCAACTGTGTGTGTGTGTGTGTGTGTGTGTGTGTGTGTGTGTGTGTGTGTGTGTGTGTGTGTGTGTGTGTGTGTGTGTGTGTGTGTGTGTCTGTCTGTCTGTCTGTCTGTCTGTCTGTGTGCACATGCTGCTTTTGTCAATGCATGCATATATGGTGTTGTTTTACACATGCAACTGTTTGTGTGTGTGTGTGTGTGTGTGTGTGTAGGGGTGTACGTGTGTGCGCGTGTGTGTGTGCATGATTGCGCGCGCGCGTGTGTGTGTGCATGTTTGCGTGTGTGTGTGTGTGCGTATGTAGGGGTGTGCATGTGTGTGTGTTTATGTGCGTGTGTGTGTGTGTGTGTGAGTGTGTGTGTGTGTGCTCGGGCACGCGCGTGTGTGTGTGTGTGTGTGTGTGTGTGTGTGTGTATGTGTGTGTGTGTGTGTATGTAGAGGTGTGTGAATGTATGCATGTTTGTGTGTGTGTGCATGTGTGTGCGTGTGTGCTCGGGTGCGTGTGTGTGTGTGCATGTGTGTGTGTGTGTGTGTGTATGTAGAGGTGTGTGAGTGTGTGTGTATGTGCGTGTGTGTGTGTGTGCTCGGGTGCGTGCGTGTGTGTGTGCGTGTGTGTGTGTGTGCTCGGGCATGCGCGTGTGTGTGTGTGTGTGTGTGTGTATGTAGAGGTGTGTGCATGTGTGTGTGTGTGTGCTCGGGTGCGTGCGTGTGTGTGTCTGTGTGTGTGTGTGTGTATATGTAGAGGTGTGTGAATGTATGCATGTTTGTGTGTGTGTGCATGTGTGTGTGTGTGTGCTCGGGTGCGTGCGTGTGTGTGTCTGTGTGCGTGTGTGTCTGTCTGTCTGTGTCTGTCTGTGTCTGTCTGTGTGTGTGTGTCCCTAAGTCTCTGTGCATGTTGTTCCCCTTTCCCACGCCTCCTCAGCACTGAACCACAGGCTGCGATGCAGAAACGCCGAATGCCTTTGTCACAACAAGAGCTGTTTCAAAATGGCACTGGAGAAGTGAGAACGTTAATGTTCCAGCCCAGCCTATATTTAGCACTATGGCAACACGGAACTGCAGAAGCTGCAATCGTGAGTAAGACACAGAGTGCTGGGGGAGGCAACTGAAGAAAGACTCGCACCCCAAACGTCGCCCATTCCCCATCCCCACGGATGCTGCCTGACCCCCCGAGTCACTCCAGCATTCTGCGTTTTGCCAATGATGATGAGGGTTTATTTGTAAAGCAGCTATTTTAGCCTCTTGTTTCCAGAACTTTGGGTTTTGGTAATAATTAGAAAACCAGTTATCAGCTAAACGGAAGGGTGTTAATCATTTTAAGGTGTCAATTTATCTATTAATACTTCCTCTCAGGAAATTATAGTTTCCTTTTAAGAGATGAGTTAGCGTTAATAGGCACTAAGGCAGCTCATGTGAACTCTAGACTTCTTCCCTGTCTCTCTGGGTTGGCATTTAGAGGGAGGGGGTGGAGGGAGCGAGGGGAAGGGGGGGAGGGGGTGGGGAAGGAGGGGGGTAAAGGGGGTTATGGGGGGATGGAGTGTGGGGAGGGGGAGAGGGGAGGGAGGGAGGGGGAGGGAGAGGGGAGGGAGAGGGGAGGGAGGGAGGGGAAGGGGGGGAGGGGGTGGAGGGAGGGGGAAGGAGGGGGGTAAAGGGGGTTATGGGGGGATGGAGTGTGGGGAGGCGGAGAGGGGAGGAGGGGGGATAAGGGGGGTTGAGGGGGGATGGAGTGTGGGGAGGGGAAAGGGGGAGGGGAAAGGGGAAGGGGGATTGGAGGGAGGGGGGAGGGGGGAGGGGGGAGTGGGGGAGAGGGGGCTGCACCAATACAGGAGAGATTTGGGCCCAACGGGTCCACCTGGTCGTAAAATATAAAGCTGTCATTTTGTCAGGGTGGCACAGCGGTGGGACTAGTGTAGATGGGGCATGTTGGTCGGTGTGGGCAGGTGGGACTAGTGTAGATGGGGCATGTTGGTCGGTGTGGGCAGGTGGGACTAGTGTAGATGGGGCATGTTGGTCGGTGCGGGCAGGTGGGACTAGTGTAGATGGGGCATGTTGGCCGGTGTGGGCGGGTGGGACTAGTGTAGATGGGGCATGTTGGTCGGTGTGGGCAAGTGGGACTAGTGTAGATGGGGCATGTTGGTCGGTGTGGGCAGGTGGGACTAGTGTAGATGGGGCATGTTGGTCGGTGTGGGCAGGTTGGACTGGTGTAGATGGGGCATGTTGGTCGGTGTGGGCGGGTGGGACTAGTGTAGATGGGGCATGTTGGTCGGTGTGGGCAGGTGGGACTAGTGTAGATGGGGCATGTTGGTCGGTGTGGGCAGGTGGGACTAGTGTAGATGGGGCATGTTGGTAGGTGTGGGCAGGTGGGACTAGTGTAGATGGGGCATGTTGGTCGGTGTGGGCAGGTGGGACTAGTGTAGATGGGGCATGTTGGTCGGTGTGGGCAGGTGGGACTAGTGTAGATGGGGCATGTTGGTCGGTGCGGGCAGGTGGGACTAGTGTAGATGGGGCATGTTGGCCGGTGTGGGCGGGTGGGACTAGTGTAGATGGGGCATGTTGGTCGGTGTGGGCAGGTGGGACTAGTGTAGATGGGGCATGTTGGTCGGTGTGGGCAGGTTGGACTGGTGTAGATGGGGCATATTGGTCGGTGTGGGCGGGTGGGACTAGTGTAGATGGGGCATGTTGGCCGGTGCGGGCGGGTGGGACTAGTGTAGATGGGGCATGTTGGTCGGTGTGGGCGGGTGGGACTAGTGTAGATGGGGCATGTTGGTCGGTGTGGGCTGGTGGGACTAGTGTAGATGGGGCATGTTGGCCGGTGTGGGCAGGTGGGACTAGTGTAGATGGGGCATGTTGGTCAGTGTGGGCAGGTGGGACTAGTGTAGATGGGGCATGTTGGTCGGTGTGGGCAGGTGGGACTAGTGTAGATGGGGCATGTTGGTTGGTTTGGGCAGGTGGGACTAGTGTAGATGGGGCATGTTGGCCGGTGTGGGCAGGTGGGACTAGTGTAGATGGGGCATGTTGGTCGGTGTGGGCAGGTGGGACTAGTGTAGATGGGGCATGTTGGTCGGTGTGGGCAGGTGGGACTAGTGTAGATGGGGCATGTTGGTCGGTGTGGGCAGGTGGGACTCGTGTAGATGGGGCAAGTTGGCCGGTGTGGGCAGGTGGGACTAGTGTAGATGGGGCATGTTGGCCGGTGTGGGCAGGTGGGACTAGTGTAGATGGGGCATGTTGGCTGGTGCGGGCAGGTGGGACTAGTGTAGATGGGGCATGTTGGTCGGTGTGGGCGGGTGGGACTAGTGTAGATGGGGCATGTTGGTCGGTGTGGGCAGGTGGGACTAGTGTAGATGGGGCATGTTGGTCGGTGTGGGCAGGTGGGACTAGTGTAGATGGGGCATGTTGGTCGGTGTGGGCGGGTGGGACTAGTGTAGATGGGGCATGTTGGTCGGTGTGGGCAGGTGGGACTAGTATAGATGGGGCATGTTGGTCGGTGTGGGCGGGTGGGACTAGTGTAGATGGGGCATGTTGGTCGGTGTGGGCAGGTGGGACTAGTGTAGATGGGGCATGTTGGTCGGTGTGGGCAGGTGGGACTCGTGTAGATGGGGCATGTTGGCCGGTGTGGGCAGGTGGGACTAGTGTAGATGGGGCATGTTGGCCGGTGTGGGCAGGTGGGACTAGTGTAGATGGGGCATGTTGGCTGGTGCGGGCAGGTGGGACTAGTGTAGATGGGGCATGTTGGTCGGTGTGGGCGGGTGGGACTAGTGTAGATGGGGCATGTTGGTCGGTGTGGGCGGGTGGGACTAGTGTAGATGGGGCATGTTGGTCGGTGTGGGCAGGTGGGACTAGTGTAGATGGGGCATGTTGGTCGGTGTGGGCGGGTGGGACTAGTGTAGATGGGGCATGTTGGTCGGTGTGGGCAGGTGGGACTAGTGTAGATGGGGCATGTTGGTCGGTGTGGGCAGGTGGGACTAGTGTAGATGGGGCATGTTGGTCGGTAGTGGGCGGGTGGGACTAGTGTAGATGGGGCATGTTGGTCGGTGTGGGCAGGTGGGACTAGTATAGATGGGGCATGTTGGTCGGTGTGGGCGGGTGGGACTAGTGTAGATGGGGCATGTTGGTCGGTGTGGGCAGGTGGGACTAGTGTAGATGGGGCATGTTGGTCGGTGTGGGCAGGTGGGACTCGTGTAGATGGGGCATGTTGGCCGGTGTGGGCAGGTGGGACTAGTGTCGATGGAGCATGTTGGCCGGTGTGGGCAGGGTGGGACTAGTGTAGATGGGGCATGTTGGCTGGTGCGGGCAGGTGGGACTAGTGTAGATGGGGCATGTTGGTCGGTGTGGGCGGGTGGGACTAGTGTAGATGGGGCATGTTGGTCGGTGTGGGCGGGTGGGACTAGTGTAGATGGGGCATGTTGGTCGGTGTGGGCAGGTGGGACTAGTGTAGATGGGGCATGTTGGTCGGTGTGGGCGGGTGGGACTAGTGTAGATGGGGCATGTTGGGTCGGTGTGGGCAGGTAGGGACTAGTGTAGATGGGGCATGTTGGTCGGTGAGGGCGGGTGGGACTTGTGTAGATGGGGCATGTTGGCCGGTGCAGGGCAGTGGGACTAGTGTAGATGGGGCATGTTGGTCGGTGTGGGCGGGTGGGACTAGTGTAGATGGGGCATGTGGTCGGTGTGGCAGGTGGACTAGTGTAGATGGGCATGTTGGTCGGTGTGGGCAGGTGGGACTAGTGTAGATGGGGCATGTTGGTCGGTGTAGGCAGGTGGGACTAGTGTAGATGGGGCATGTTGGCCGGTGTGGGCAGGTGGGACTAGTGTAGATGGGGGCATGTTGGCCGGTGGTGGGCAGGTGGGACTAGTGTAGATGGGGCATGTTGGCCGGTGTGGGCAGGTGGGACTAATGTAGATGGGGCACGTTGGTCGGTGTGGGCGGGTGGGACTAGTGTAGATGGGGCATGTTGGCCGGTGTGGGCAGGTGGGACTAGTGTAGATGGGCATGTTGGTCGGTGTAGGCAGGTGGACTAGTGTAGATGGGCATGTTGGTCGGTGTGGGCAGATGGGACTAATGTAGATGGGGCATGTTGGTTGGTTTGGGCAGGTGGGACTAGTGTAGATGGGGCATGTTGGCCGGTGTAGGCAGGTGGGACTAGTGTAGATGGGGCATGTTGGCCGGTGTGGGCAAGTTGGGCCGAAGGGCCTGTTTCCATGCTGTATCACTCTATGATTCTATGACCATGGCAGCCAATGTTTCGGCTTCCACAACTGAATCACAGGCCAAGCTGTGGGGGTGTAAGTCAGGATCAGGCAATGCCTCAGTCCAAAACATGGGTCAATGGACTCAATAAAGGCAGAATCTCATTTCAGGAGCAGTGGGGCGG